>NC_047075.1:10383303-10683303 GCF_902459465.1 Asterias rubens | reverse complement strand
TATCAAGGTGACCCGGTGTGGCGGTTTCAGTCTTCCGCCGTGTTCAGTTTTCCAGGTGACGTAGTCGGACATATCAGCATGTTGTTCGAACGGTTTTAGCTTTCCGGCGTGTTCAGTTTTCCGGGTGACCTGTCAGATACTATGGGCGGCCAAAAGGGCCAAAAACTAACAAATTTATAAACTAAAGGACGAAACAATAATCAAAGAAAGAAGTTGTTCAACAAACACAAAGTAGAAACGTAGGTAACAAAACTCAACAACAATCAAAGGAAACTGTTTTTAAACAATGAACGATTCCCAAATCAAGCTTTATGGCCCAACAACAATCAAACACTTGTCTTTTAACAAGAGGAACTCTGAATCAAACTAATAAAACAAAACGCAATCAAATATAAAATAAAAACAAAACAAAGGCATCCAAACGCTAAAAGAACGAATCCTTAAAAAGAACAAACACGAACAGTACAAAGTCAAAAACGGACGATACTAAAACAGTAACAATAAAGAGAAATCATCAATCGGCTATCGTTGAAAACGAAAATCAAACTAACTAACTAATACAAAATGTTGAGGGCGGTTGTCAAAGCTAAGGACAAAATGCAAACCGTATCAGTCTCCCGAGCCTGTAATAAACATTTACGACAAACTAAGGGCTGAATGAAAGTCATCGTTGGTGGCGTTGTACAAGCAGAAAAGCTAAGACTAACAGTTAGCTCAGAGTGTCGGTGTGCACGCGTACAACTTGTGGTCCGTGTCGAGAGAAAGAATCAGCTAAGCATTTCGCGGGGGAGGGGGGGTACTACAGAGGCCTTATTATGTTAGGTGCCTTATAGCATTTTCTGAACGTCTGGACAAAGTTGTGTAACCCTTATAATTATGAGGAATGACTAAACATCCAGTGAAAAAAGAGGCCGGAGTTATACAGCCTTGCCTGTTATCTCCTTTTCCAAACAGTGGACTCTAATCTATAATTGAATCTTCGTGCATGAAAACATTTTGTGGGTTTTACCATGGTTTTACATTGTTTTTAAATCTGAAACTGAGGAATTAAAACCTACGATTTCCATGTGGTTATTATTATTTAAAAACCGCCGGCCAGTTTGTTGCTGACTGCAGGATTACTGCTCATCCAGTTTGTTGATTCAACCCTAGCTCTATGATTCAACCATGGAGATAGAAATAGTTCAACAAGGATGTCATGATAAAAACACCCTCGAGCTGAAAAAGAAGGGGGATACATTCCGAGTTTTTTTTTCAGACAAAACACGGGAAAACTTTAATGGAGCTTACCCGTATGCATTGGAAATCTTGTTATAGCTTGTGCAAGATCCAAGTGACATTAATGTTTTGCGATGTTTTTTTTTTATTTTTCTTAAAAATTGTCTTTCCATAAATGTTTGCTATTTCTGAAACTGTTATTGTAATTTTCACTATACTTCTGTAAACTCATATATTATGTACTTTAATTCGATTCCATGCCTTTACATGTTAATTTAAGTATACTGCCTTACAACTTCGGTTGGACTTCTTGAACTGTGATTGATGATCTCACAATTCCATTTTGTCACCGTGATACATTTTACTTGCACAAATTTGCGTAGTCAATTGACTTTATGACTATCTGTTACTACTTAAAGTCCAATGCTCCTTTTGATGATTAACGGTAAGTTATATAATTTCACTTTTACAACTTAAAATCAGGGCAATTTCATTCCCCCAGATAAATGTAATGTGAGGAAGAATTCCCAGCAGTATTTGTAAACATCCATGACAAGCGCCACAAATCATGACAAGTCTCACCCCCAACTTTACACAAAAAACAAAAAGCACTTTCCCAGGCCACTGGGTAAGGATGATTTCCCGATATTTTATCTCTAGAGTAGAATTCTCAAATCAAATTGTCCTTTCTCTATGGTTGTTTACACTTCAACAGGTGGCCCATATCCTCTGTAAGCCCGGGGATATTAGCCCCCCCCCCCCCCTAACATTCCTGACCACCCACTTATACCCCCCCCCCCGTCGACCATTACATCATCTCACTTCTAGAATCTATGTGATGATGTCACCAATCTTATATCATTTCTAAATTTAGAGTTCCCCCACCACCAAAATCCTGTATAAGCTCTGCCCAACATTCACTCTGGTGGAGAATTAGCATTCAAGAATATTATTTCCTGCGTTACATAGTCACATTAATATTTATTATCTGCGATGGCATTAAAACACATTTAGTGGTCGTCACACTTGGTCTCGTCATGGTCTCGTGTTATCAGAACTAAACCATTTCCCATGGTTATACCACATCACAGCCTTGCAATAGACCATGCTACCTTTGTTTACATGGTGACCTTGTACATTCTAAAGCGTTTCCTGGAGGGGGCATACTACACACAGGCTATGGGAAAAATTAAATTTTATAATTTTCACAAAAATTAAAAATTTACAAAAGCAACCTGTACAGTTTTTAAGATGTGCCCCCTTTCTTCGTATCAAAGTTGAGAAAAATCAGACAATGCAATCTCCATAAAACATAACATTTGTTGTTTTCTTCAATACTCTATGGTACAATGTGCCTGCAGGAAGTCCAGACTCTGTGGCTCTTTTGTAAACATGTGACGACACAGTTCACATCGTCTATACCCGGCCATACAACACTAGTCACAACTGTACATGTACATGCGCCACCAACGATGATTTTCAGTCAGTCCTTAGTTTGTCGTAAATGTTGATTACATGCTCAGGAGACTGATACGGTTTGCATTTTGTCCTTAGCTTTGACAACCGCCCTCAACCTTTTATAATAATTGTTTGATTTTCGTTTTCAACGATTGCCGATTGATGATTTATCTTTATTTTTACTGTGTTAGTATTCGTCCCTATTTTACGTTTTATTGTTTCTGTTTGTTTTTTAAAAGAATTCATTCTTGTAGCGTTTGGCTGTTTTTGTTTTGTTTTATTTTATATTTGATTGCGTTTTGTTTTATTAGTTTGATTCAGAGTACCTCTTGTTAAAAAACAAGTGTTTAAAATGTTGTTGCGCTTTAAAGCTTGATTGGGGAATTGTTCATTGTTTGAAAACAATTTTCTTTGATTGTTGTTGAGTTTTGTTACCTTAGTTTCTACTCTGTGTTTGTTGAACAACTTCTTTCTTTTATTATTGTTTTGTCCTTTAGTTTATAAATTTATGAGTTTTGGCCCTTTTGGCCGCCCATAAGATACCGCCGCGAGTACCCTGGTGAGTACTGGCGTCTCAGCAGTGACCCCAAATTGTTTATATTACGATTCTTTTCAGTGTAGTCACATAATCTCTTGCCCCATCTTTACATGTATTCATTAGTACAACTTTAGGCAGGTCAGACTCTGCTTGCATAAAAAACAACTCGAACGATCCACGCGTTTGCCGCTAGTTGTACTCGACTCGTGGACGCCGCCATGACAGCTACCGGAGGATAACGGATGACTCAATACGGCACTAAAAATGGACTACTCTCGCTTGCTGTGCGCAGGCATCGCATGACGTAATGCTACCGTATTCGGTCATTCGGAAAACTGAACACAGCAGAAAGTTGAAACCGCAACACCGGCCCCCGATAGTGACACAAACTAAAATTTCGGTTCGCAATATCGTTTGTCATTTTCCGACAAGTTTGTTTTACGGTGATCAGATACAGTATATACCAAGGCTATCCGTCTCCAGACAGTAATACAAACTGAAGTTGTGTTTCGCAATTGTTTATCATTCACCAACCAGTTTATTTTATCACGGTCAGACTGGCTTCCGATCAGAGATTATTGTTTGTTCCTGATCTACTCCGTCGGTTTGATTGTGTGTCTTTGGTGTGCTGACTGTTCATAGGTTTCAGACGGACTGCATCAATCAAGCCAGGTTTGCGGCATTTACAACATTTCAATGTGACTGAGTTCGCGTTGGAGACCGTGTAGAGGTACGGGTTAATCGCTGAGTTGATCGGTATCACGAAGACAACAACCCAAGCGTACGTCTCGTCTGGTATGTCTACGGCACCAGACTGTGATAAAATCCCCATGATGATTACAGGCATCCAACAACAGAAGTCAGTACCGACTATAAGGAGCATGCGCGTAGCCATGGTCATCTCCCTCCTGCGGTGCTCTCTGTCTTTCCTCGCGTGTAACTTCTTCGCTGGTAACTTGATGATGACTACGAACGCGATTGCGGAGTAGCATAAGATGACTACCAGGCAACAGGCGAAGTTAATCCCTAGGTACACAGTGGCTGAGAATATCCAGGAAGGCCCGGCCTTCTGGGTGACGGTTTGGTTCAAAAGTGTTACCTCAAGAAGAGTTTTGTTTGATGAACCTGTCCTAGGTTTGATCACAAGAGGGAGCCCTACACAAATATCATACAGCCCGTAGAATGTCTGGTTCTTGCCGTCGAGTAAATCCTGTAGAAACACTGGAGGTAGGCTTATGGCTAGGGCTATACACCACATGACGAGCGTCGCTACTCGGGCCGATTCTAACCGGAACCATTTCTTCCCAAATGGGAATACCACGCATAGGAACCGATCGATGCTGATCATTGTAATGAAGAACACCGATGCCTCTGAGCTAAGCATCGACAGGAAACCGGCGAATTTACAGATGGGACTCGACTTCCAGTCGTTCGCATGGAGAAAGTAATCATCCTGATAATGAACGTCAGCTCCACCGACTATCAACATGTACACGCCCATGATGAGATCCGATACAGCCAGATTGAGAATGAGGACCGATTGGGAACGCTTGCCCGAGTCTTTCATGTTTAGTCTCCATACAATAATTCCAGCGTTGCCGGCGAGGGCGCTAAATCCAAGACACCAGACGAAGACCCGTAATACGGAGCTATGCATAATCCGGTTGCAGCTCAGGTATGGTATCTCCGTATGGAACTCATTGTCAGGAACACAAATGTCGATTCCGATGGTTTTCGTGTCAAGGAGGCAACACATTTTGGAATCGTCAACCAACCTTCAGGAAAATAAAAAAAAGACAAATACAAAAACTTAGATTAGTCTGAACTAGGTTGGGTAAGCATGGAGCTGTTTTAACTAGTTGTATAAATCAAACATAATTATGTTTGTGTTTCCATTATACAGAGGGGCTCTAAGGGTGAAATTAACTTTTGTGATGACACAAACTTTTGTAATAATCAAACAAATTTCGCTGACGTAAAACTTCGGGAAAAAAAAGGTTTGTATTGTTATTGTCTGCAAAATTTTTTAGTTGATTCCCAAATCTTGATGACACTCAAAACTAGTACGATTAACATCAATTATGTAAAAATGAGAACTTGTAAACTTCGATGCATTAACGTGTCTACATAGTTTATAAACTAACGTTAAACTTACACCGATGTTAGGTATGTCATATGTTCCAGTTCGTGTTTATCCACTATGAAGTCGACTGTCTCATTGTAACGACGCTTCAATACTCTGAAGTAAAAAAAATCCATAAACAAAAACAGCTGCTTCAATAGTAAAACATGGACAAGAATGGGACACTTTGGAACGCTAGGTGGCAGCAGACTAACCAGGTACAAATCCACTGTTCTCAGTAGTTCTGAGCATGCGCACATTACCAAGAACAGTGGATTTTACATGCTGCCACCAAGCGTCCCAAAAGTCTTCCATTTAATTTGGACAATCAAAATACAAAGCAATGGATATAAAGTTTGAAGCATCCAGTCCGAAATGTAAGAAATTTAGTTGAAAAGCTTCCGTACAAAATATCTGGGTATTATCAATATATTTAGTTTACTGCCCCGAGTAATTACCTAAGTAATTTATGCCTGTGATATTTGTGTTCGCATAGCTTGGGTAGTACCGAGTTTACAGTGCTAGTACACGTCGGTGTATACAGGTAAAACTAAATGGAATAATTGGTAATACCCGGAAGCTGGGTTACGAAAACAAAAATAGTTTAAAGAGTGTTTTTATAGACGACGTGGCAAAGACCAGTCTTTTCATTTGGTGTATATCAACATATTATATGCATAAAATAACAAACCTGTACAAATAATAATATAAAAAAAAAAACACCCTTGTCACACGAAGTTGTGTGTTTTTTGGTACTTGATTTCGAGACCTCTAATGTTAAACTTGAAGTCTCGAAATCAAATTCGTGGAAATTACTTTTTTTTCGAAAACTACAGAGGGAGCCGTTTTTCACAATGTTTTATACTCTCGACCTCTCCCCATTACTCGTTACCTAGTGAGGTTAATGCTGATAATTATTTTTAGTAATTACCAATAGTGTCTACTGCCTTTAAACAAACGTGTACCCTGCCATCAATGCATTTTTTTAAACTTACAGTATTTCCAGACTCCTTAGACCATTGAATGCCCCAGGTTTGATAACTGTCCATGGGTTGTCACCTATGTCCCTGTAAAGATATGTATTACAAATGTGTCATCATACTAACTATGATAAGAAGAAGGGGTTGACGAAGTGCTGCGAAGTCACGATTGGAACAATCTCACTTGCGATTGGATTAATACAACTGTTTCAACTTAAAGCCATTGGACCTTTTCGGAAACAGGGTTGTCCAAGGCCCACACTTTGTGTACCACAACTTCTATACCAAATAACAAACCTGTGAAAATTTAGGCTCAATCGGTCATCGGAGTCGGGAGAAAACAACGGAAAAACCCACCCTTGTTTCCGCGCGTTTCGCCGTGTCATGACATGTGTTTAAAATAAATCCGTAATTCTCGTTAACGAGAATTTATATTGTTTTGCTGTTTTCTCCAAAAAAAAAAGCACTTCATGGAATAATATTTCAAGAGAAGTCTTTCACCATTGCCTTTTGTAAACCCTGAAAGTTATTTGTAAATCTGTGATTTTTTTTTTAACCGAAAGGGTCCAATGGCTTTAAACGAGCCCTAAGTTATGATTGCAACAAATGCCAAACACCAACATAACCCAATTTAGTCAAAGTGGGCACAGCATGCTTAAAGGAACACGTTGCCTTGGATCGGACGAGTTGGTCTATTAAAAGCGTTTGAAACCGTTCGTTATGAAATGCATATGGTTAGAAAGATGTTTTAAAAGTAGAATATAATGATCCACACATGTATCACTCGAAATTGCCCGGTTTTCTTTTTACGTCGCCTTTTTACGTAAAGGCCGTGGACACTATTGGCAATTGTCAAAGACTAGCCTCCACAGTGGGTGTATCTCAACATATGCATAAAATAATGAGCCTGTGAAAGTTTGAGCTCAATCGGTCATCGAACTGGCGAGCTATTAATGAAAGAAAAAACACCCTGTCACATACGAAGATGTGTGCGTTCAGAAGGTTGATTTCGAGACCTCAAGTTCTAAATCTGAGGTCTCGAAATCAAATTCGTGGAAAATTACTTCTTTCTCGAAAACTATGGCACTTCAGAGGGTGCCGTTTCTCACAATGTTTTATACCATCAACCTCTCCCTATTACTCGTAATCAAGAAATGTTTTATGCTAATAATTATTTTGAGTAATTACCAATAGTGTCCACTGCCTTTAAGAGAAACAGTTTCATACTAAAACAGTAGTTTACTTACAGGTGACGCACTGAATGCAATCCAGTGAAAATGTTGGGTTGAAAAACCGTCAGCAAGTTATCCGAAATATGCCTTTGGGTAACACAAAGTTAACAATTAATTTTACCCCAACTGTTTCATTCACATAACAAAATGTCAGATCAATAATTATAAAAAGTAGGATAGCTTCTAAGTTGCTGTGGCGAATCTCAGAAAACAATTATTTAAAAACTTGCCCGTAGGTGATTATTTAAAAGTCACAGTATCTCTTACAAACAGTATCTCATATACAAACAATACTCACAATACTTTTAGATTATCCAGCCCAGCAAATGCACCAGGCTCAATGGATGTAATACGATTATGTACGAGATCCCTGTCAAACAGAAAAACAACATGACTTTGAAATAAAAACTGGTTGTACTTAGCAAAGCCTGATGGATTATGTAGTCAACGTGTCGGTTGTTTTGTTGAGCAAGCATGCAGGTTACGCCACTGGAAACTCTGCACTAGAGACATTTGTAACTTCGCCAACAAGAAATTGACCTACTTCTGGAAGTGTCATTAATTTGTTGGTTTCCCATTTTTTTTTTCAGAGATGGGGTGGACATTCATCACAAAAACAAATGGTTTCATTAATATACCTAATGGACCTTTCCTTTGTTGGGGGGGGGGGGGGGCATGTATGGCTCTCCATAGTCTCCTAACAATATCAGCAAACACTCGGACTGTGACTTTGTTTAATTTTTTTCAGAGATGGGGTAGACATTCATCACAAAAACAAATGGTTTTATTAATATACCTAATGGACCTTTCCTTTGTTGATAAACAAACCGCCTTGGTTGGCATGGTTTGCCGGATGTTATTAAAACACTTTTTTGTTTTCTTTTTTTTTTTTTTTTTTTTTGGGGGGGGGTCATGTTTTGCTCTCCATAGTCTTCTAACATTGTCAGCAAACACTTGGACTGTGACTTTGTTACAGAAAAGTCCAAATGATGTTATAGGTATCTTCATTATTGCTTTGGTACCACGAAATGAAAGTAAAAACAGGGGTTGATCATGGCCTAACTGTGTCGGTAAATTGCCACATACCAATGTATTCATGTTAAAAGCAAATTTTGTGCAGGGAAATAATAATAACTTACAACTTACAATGACAGCAGGCTGTTCAGGTGCCGGAATGTGTTGGATTTCAGCGTTTGAATCTCGTTATTTGCCAGGCGCCTAAAACAGGTGAGCATAGAAATATTAATCGTGATCTTTTACAAAAGAAACTCCGTTTTACATAATAGTTCCGTCCATTGAACATCCACCTCGAAATATAAAACATAGTAACACAACAATATGAGTCCATACAAATCGAAAACACAATTATAACGAAAAGGTACTTACAGAAATCTAAGTTTTGCGAGTCCTCGGAACATGTCTTCGTTTATTTCTACAAGACGATTACTGTCTAGCCGTCTGTTGGTAAAGACAATGTTAACTTAAACAATTTTAAGCGAGAAAAAGAACTTGAAGACAGTGGACACTCATTAGTAAATACTCAAAATAGTTATCAGCATAAAACCCCACTTGGTAACGAGTAATGAAGAGCTGTTGGTAGTATAAAACATTGTGAGAAACGGCTCCCTCTGAAGTGAAGTAGTTTTCGAGTAGTAATTTTGCACGAATTTGACTTCGAGACCTCAGATTGACAAGGGTGTTTTTTTTTTTCTTTCTTTCTTTATTGTCTCGCAACTTCGACAGCCGATTAAGCTCAGTTCACATGTTTGTTATGTTATGCATATGTTAAGATACAGCAAGTGAGAAGACTGGTCTTTGACAATTACCAATAGTGTCCAGTGTCTTTAACTCAAAATACATGTAAGCGTGAAAAATAACTTAACAAGCAATGGAGTGATGTTGATAGTAGGCCTATAACACATTTAGAGAAACGGATCCCTCTGAAGTAACTTTTTTTTTAAGAAAGAAATTTCTCACAAAAAATATTTGAATTGATTTCGAGACATCAGCTGAGGTATCAAAACCAAGATTCTGAAAGCACACAGCTTGTACGACAAGGGTGTTTTTGTTCTTCCATTATTCTCTCGCAATTTCGGCGACCCACCAATTGAGTTCAAACGTTTACAGTTTCGTCTGCATATTTTGAGATCACCAAGTGAGAAGACTGGTCTTTGACAATTACCAGAAGTATCCAGAACCTTTAAAGCTTTAATGTTGTTGGGTTTGTTTCCTAGCCGATTCAATTCTCGGGCGGAACAGCTAAATACCAAACCCGACATAAACCATGAAGTTCTAACTAACAGGGTGCTTTGTCAGCTTTGTTCACCTCCGAACGGAGTGATTTTTAGTTGTTTTGTGTCAACGAAATGTAGAAAGTAAAGGGTGACTTGCATTTCACTTGCCTCGAGGCCTTGATTTGCAAAAAAACTGCGGAAAGTGTACCTAGTTTAATTGCTTTGAATTGTTATCCATCAATTGTCTTTACATATAAGTTCCACAAACCATTGCCTCGAGAGAAAGGGAATATACATCTGCAAGTCGGCATCAACCACTTTTTTTTTTTTTTTTTTTTTTTGGGGGGGGGGGGGGGGGGGGGGTTAACGAGTGGACGTCAGACATGCCAAAACTCATAACAAGAATGATGTTGAGATGTTTTTATTTTGTCTCGATGCTCAAGCGCAGTGCAATGGTACAATTATAAACCTGAGCTGTTGATTGTTGATTGAGCGGTAATTTAAAACGACTTGTATTTGTTTCACGCTAGAAGCAAAACCAATTTCAAGAGAAATTTTAATTAAAAATGTAATGGTCGTGAGTTAACGTGGGCGGAGTTAAATTGTTTATAGGCTGCGATTGTGTTTACGTTCATATCAGGTGTCTGAGGGGGTACACACGGAAACGTACCGCGGATGAAACAATCATATAATTTGCAGAACTGAGAAAGTAATAATAATAATATCGAAGTATATTTGGTTTTCGGTTACACCATGTGTTTATCTACTTGAGCAGTGTCTTACCAACTAGACTACCGAAGTTGCCCGGTTGCTAGAGGCAGTTCGAATCATAGAATTGCAAAGGGCCGATGGTTCAAATCCCACCCGAGTAACATGCATGTGATACTTTTTGTTCACAGCACTCTGGAAAGTTGTGAGTATACAGTGCTAACACACGTTGGTGTATGGGAAAACAATATTAATATTCTTTACCCCGATGCAAATGTAACAACTATTATACAGACAGATAGATTACTGCAGTGATTAATTCTGATACCAAATTATGTAGCACCTCATACAAGTTTACAATGTGCTACGGCGCATACAGCAGTCACAACCAGGAACACCGGGGCGAACCTTTTTCGTTTCTAGAAGTGCACTGGGTTATTTAACATGCGTTACACAACACACTGGACCAACGGCTTTACGTCCCATCCGAAGAACAAAGCAATTGTGGAGTGTCTTGCTTAAAACAATTGCGAGAAACGACTCCCTCTGAAGTAACGAAGTTTTTGACAACAAGGTAATTTATCATCAAATAATAAAAGACTTCTGGCCAGAAGCCTTTTATTTTTTATCTAAAAACACACTAATTTGTACAACAAGGGTGTTTTTCTGTCATCGTTTGCTTGCTACTTTAACTACCAATATTTAGTCAAAATTGTTATTTTATGCATGTTACGGATACACTTAGGGAGAATACTGGTCTTTGACAATTACCAAATGTGTTCGGTGTCTTTAAACGTCATCTATCCCAGCTTTTTAAAGGAAGTGTTAAAACTAGTTAGGTGTGACAATTAACACAAACATGTTTTGTTCTAATAATCTGTCGTTGTATGTGTTTCATTGTACTTGTAAACCCTTCCGAACCCACGAGAAAAACAAATTAAATGCAGCTAGATTTAATTTAAGTAGGCCTAAGTAGTGTCTGCAATGCGAAAATGCAATTATTATTATTATTATTGTTATTATTTATTTGGCATAAAAACACATACAAAGTACAAACATATACAGTACAAAACAAAAGCCACAGACATATGCCTGAAATAAAAAAAGTTTACCTAAAAATGTAGACCGAAGGCCTTCAATTTCATTACCCCGTACCATATATTAAAAATATGTAATTATTTACAAAATAATATAAAGGCATTAGGAACATTAAGACAAAAACAGAAAGATAGTTAAAAGCAAGGACGCAGAAAGAGTAAAAAATGCGAAACAGCCCCACCCCCTCCCATCAGGCAAAAAAATAAACGTAACCAGCAATAAAAAAAAACATTTAAAAAAAGAGACACAAAGGTTTAAAAACGGATCCACGATCAGTTTAAAAAGAGTTATATACAACTAGACAAATCAGAAAAAGGGAACGTCAAGACACAACAAATGTTACTTACAGTACGTGAACAAGTGACGTCAATGGTTCAAAGACTCCCGCATCTATGGTGACCAAATCATTCATGTTGAGCTTACTGCAAAGCCAAAAAGAGAACATATAGTAAAATATTAAAAACTATAAGAGGTAGAGGAAAAAAATAAAGTACAAATCACAGAAACAACAACAGGAAGAATAACACACAAACGCAACACAAGTAGAACTTTACAATGTAGGTGAAACTTTGCTTAAAATTAACGGAGCACAATACTGCAATAAAAAAATATAGGGTACCCCTACGAAAACCATTTGAAAGAAGAGATACAACTAAGTACACACGATTTTAACTAGTCTTGCATGCATCAACGTTCGATCTCCTTGTGTCGTGCGTTCCAATGAGGAATTTGAGATTGCTTAACTCTATGTCTTTGCTCACGAAACATTACCGTTGAGCGAACGTACTAAATTTAAAATGTTCAGCCACCTATCAATTAAAATAGCTTAACTTATGCGTTTTGTTAATGTTAATAATACTTTAGCAATAGCCTTGAACAAAACAATTAGTTCAAAGTACTCACAGAATAGTTAGAAGTTTTAAATGACGAAAAACACCATGTTTTAACCTCGAGATACGGTTTTGTTCTACATCCCTGGAAAAGAAAAACCAGCACAAACTCCTTATGTAAAATATAAATCGTATTTGTTAATAAATCAACACCGTGACACCTTTTTCCTTGCCGAGTTAAAGCATGTACATACGGGACAAAGGCAGGAGATTGCCACGCTGCATATTGAGTGTCCACCTCAGTTTTTCGAACAGCATATTTTGAAAACAAAAATGCAAATTTAAGGTTAAACAAACGAAGGATTATTAATTTCTTGTTTATTTTCCCTTCGATTCGGGCATTGATCACTGTGAACTACTCGACTTTGTTTGTGCTTAATTAGCCTCCCCCTTTAAAGGTTGTAATATCGGTATTGGTAAAGTATATTAAATATCAGTGGTTATTTGCATTGGTCTACTTTACGTTTTGTTTTTCTTTATACAATATGACTTACAGGATGATGAGGTTCGGTAAAGCATCGAATGATCCGGGCTCCAAATCCGTGATTAGGTCTTGCCTCATTTTGCTGAAAGTAATTATTTAACACCAACAATTATTTGTTGAGGTGAGGAATGAAACGCAGAGAATTATTCCACACAGAAAACCCAGGCAGTCAGTGTCTTAAAAGGGAACACCCACCCCCCCCCCCCCCACACACACACACACTTTCTTCATTTTCTTTCGTCTTTTACTCTATTTGAGCCGATTATTAAAAAAGGCAACACTTCAATTGGATGACTTACATTCCATTCGTACGTCTTGGTAGTTTTCCCAGAGCACCGAGGGCGTCAGGGTGACTTGTACAGTTTACTTCCATCATTGGTATGCACAGAACACTTTTCATTTTACATGTTGTCCCTTTAGGCTACCTAACAGTGTCCCATACGATGGGCAGTCAAGCTCTTAAAGGGAACAAAATGTTTCCCCAAATTTGTTCCTTTTTGAGTTTTTGCTCTAAATTGAGTAGAATATATGTTTTACCGGTCAATTTCGGCAAATGAGCAGCCAATTTAAAAGCAGTGGACACTATTGGTTATTGTCAAAGACTAGCATTCACACTTATGTTTCTCAACATATGCATAAAATAACAAACCTGTGAAAGTTTGAGCTCAATCGGTCATCAAAGTTGCGAGATAATAAGGAAAGAAAAAAAACAACCTTGTCACACGAAGTTGTGTGCGTTTAGATGCTTGATTTCGAGACCTCAAGTTCAAAATCTGAGGTCTCGAAATCAAATTCGTGGAAAATTACTTCCTTCTCGAAAACTATGGCACTTCAGAGGGAGCCGTTTCTCACAATGTTTCATACCATTAACCTCTCCCCATTAGTCGTCACCAAGAAAGGTCTTATGCCAATAATTATTTTGACCAATTACCAATAATGTCCACTGCCTTTAACCACCAAGGTATTCTATTTCGCGCGAAGTCGAATGCTACTCCAAAGGGTAGTTCGATTTCGTTTTATGATTAGTGTGAAGAGCTCGTAAAGTTTAAACACGTTGTTGCAATAAAATTGACGAAGAAAGCTGATTGTGTATCAATTATGTGTATTATTCAACAACTGTGTGTGATGCTTATAACGGCATAAACTTGATAAAATACGGGAATCTGGAGAGTAAACTTTAACACTGAAAACTTTACGAACTCGTGTGTAGAAGTGGCTAGTCTTGAACTCAAGGCGCACAACCGCAAAACTTCACACAACTTAGGAAACTATGCAAACAACGTGTCATGTCATGAAAATTAGTCAAATGTAATGATGCGTCATTCAATTTAACAAAATGATCATTCAATTTGACAATTCATCAAAGCAGCATTCAAATTCGCAGACGCTTCTTGAGGCGCGTGTGTGTCACAACAAATAATGTCGACACGCTAAATTGAACAGAATGTTAAAGGAATTTGACTCGACTCAAAATGAAATTGAATGGCCGAATTCTTCATTTGAAACTCAGTAACAACTGAAGAGGCAAAACAGCTTTAATTCGAACGCATGAAAATGAAATTGGCTGCTCATTTACCGAATTTGACCGAGAAAACTGCTAAATACATGTTCGTGTTATAACTTACATTCCATTTGTGCGTCTTGGTAGTTTCCTGAGCGCACCGAGGGCGTCAGGGTGACTTGTGCAGTTTACTTCCATCATTGGTATGTATAGAACACTGTTCATTTTACACGTGCAGCCCCGTGGACACATTCGAAGATCTGGATTCATATATAAAGATAACCCATGTACCGCAAACAAAAAGTGAATAAACTATCAATCTGACATTAAAGTTGCACACTTTGGAGGAACAGCCATACTGTGGAATAACTAACATAAAAGATGATGTATGCGATTGGTTAGTATTCTAACAATGAATCACCATAGACGAACCAATGGGAAACAAATCTCTTCGGTGTGGGACTAACATGGTTTGGAAAACTATGCACTAAGAAAAACTGAGTCAGATAACGGTTCATGCAAAAATGGTTTATATTATTATGGAGGGTTTGTGTTACTTCGCAAATGCTGAAAACAGAAGTACACAAATTGTTGGTATCCGCAGGCATCTCGCTTTACGTGTCTTTACTAGCCCTTTCTGTGGAGAAACGGTTTTTGTAATCTCTGCTGAGCATGTATTGCACATGATATGTCACGTTAAACTGTTTAATATTACTGTGTCAATATTTATTACGACGTACAAAATACACAACAGTCCCTTTCTCTAAATCATATGGACTGGGAGTGCAACTGCCATGGGGGGGGGGGGTCTGAAAAGGTGAATCAGCAAAATCAACCCCTACCATAAACACATCTAGGCCAGCCGTCAAGATCCCAAGCACTTGAGTTGTTAAGCAGGCCTGTTGTTAACCAGGCCTGTTGGTAACGGACGGCGACGGAAATTATTATTGAAAGCATTCACCTTGTCAGTTAAAGTATAATATTATTACATTTCAACTGACAAGGTCAATGCTTTCAAGTTAATGGAATTCCACCTTTTATATCACCCATTGTGTTGCATGCACCTTGGTCCCATTTTGATGACATGGTTTTATTTACGCTGATTCTATGAGACTCGTTTTCATCGTTTTCACTTCCTTCGCGCGTGTTTATAGTTTCGTTCGACCGAATATTCTGTGTAGTTCCGACAGATTGTTTAAGCACTCTGTTTCTTCACCTTAAACTTTGACTTTTATTTTTTCCAACTTCGTTTTTATAAAAAAAAAAAAAAAAAAAATTCAGACCAACCATCGACCTCCCCCGCTTTCTCCTTCGTTGGTTATTATTTCCTATCGAAATGTGACACTCTGTTTTCATCTATTTCTACTTGATTGTTTTTGTAACACTACCGGCGGTTTATTTTATATCGTGAAGGAGGAGGGGAGTAAATTGTCGATTTGCTTGCTTGACCTGTTTTGCGTACATTCTATTATGTACTTGAATGTATGGAGCAAAGCTAACCAATGCTTCCAATGCAGCTGCCGTGTATACCCCCGTTCAGCTACGAGACGTGCAGCTATCACCTGCTTGCAAACGAGCAAACATCACTAACTGCTAGCCGCGGTCGGAGATGCGATGTCTGGACCCTATGGGAACTATGTCTCATGGCAGTTGCCTTTAGCTTGTGTCACCCCCCACACAGAACTCAACATACGTTTAGTATGATACTCAAACGAAACAAGTGTTAATGCTCTAGGATATTATGTCTCTCTGGCAAGTTGTCTACACAGTATCGTACATATCCGTTTAAATAGTGGATGAGAATGGTGTGATGCCTCTAGGAAATTCTGTCGTTCACATTTGTATTGTTTATGTTACGCACGATCACTCAAAGACTCTGGACACTGTTGGTAATTATCAAGGATTAGTCTTCACTGTTGGTGTATCTCGACATATACATAAAACAACGAGTCATGTGGAGCCAAAGGTGTTTTTTGTTTCATAGTTATCTCGCAACTGCGACCACCAATTGAGCTCAAATGTTCACAGGTTTGTTATGTTATGCATGAGTTGAGATACACCAAGTAAGAAGTCTGGTCTGTGTCAATAGACCGATCCATTAAGCTCCGCCCCATTGCGTATTGACCAATCACAACGCAACGAAGGTCCGACAAAATAAGGTCCGACATGCGTGCTCGTATGCTTGGCGCGCGCGGCAGATTGTGCAGAAAGGCATTGGAAAGTCTCACGTGTTCTTGCTCACACGTGCGTCGATGGCGGAGCCTAATGGGTCGGTCTATTAACAATAGTGTCCAGTGTCTTTAAGGACAACTTAAAGATTAAACCCGATTTCAAGTACCGGGGCTTGAAACCGGAACAGAAGTCTAAATTTTCCCAAGAGGGACAATATTAAATTATGCGAATTCCGGGGACGATTTTCATATTTTAACATATTATTTTGTGTATCCTTACAAAAAATAAATTAAAATTTATAATTAAAACATGCAAGTTGAACACAAAACAAAATAGTATTAAGACATTATACACATAAAACAATACACAACAAAAACTAAGT
Organism: Asterias rubens; assembly: GCF_902459465.1. Classification (NCBI taxonomy): domain Eukaryota; kingdom Metazoa; phylum Echinodermata; class Asteroidea; order Forcipulatida; family Asteriidae; genus Asterias; species Asterias rubens. The sequence goes on along the minus strand of NC_047075.1, from coordinate 10,666,286 downwards.
TGTTTAATCAACAACAGTGGATCGTTGTGAAAGGTCGGGTTGCTTGACAAAGGATGTCGTGAATGTCAAATTACGTACCGCAAAAATGTTCATCTTCACCATTCGGACAGTCTATGATGCTATCGCAATGGAATCTCCTTTGAAGACACGTGGTACCATTGTTACAGCGCTCCTTTATTGGACACAAATGACCTTCATTAAAGCAAAACGAACAAAATCACATAAAACAAGATGTCATTAATATGTCTTACTACGATTTACTGGAAATGATGGGTACAATTTCAAAGACTTGTTTTCAAACAACAACAACAACAACAACAACAACAACAACAACAACAACAACAACAACAACAACAACAACAACAACAACAACAACAACAACAACAACAACAACAACAACAACAACAACAACAACAACAACAACAACAACAACAACAACAACAACAACAACAACAACAACAACAACAACAACAACAACAACAACAACAGCATCAACAACAACCAGAAAAAAACGCGAAATAGATGACAGCAACAACAAGAACAGCGAAAACGAAAACAACGATGGCGAGGATGACAGGAACAACATGTACAGCAACAGCAACAGCGACAATGACAACGACAACAGCAATGACAAGAACATCATCTTCCTGAATCAACATTTGTTAGCCTAGGCTGACCTTTCTTCACGGTCTCCTTATTTATAGACATATGACACTATTCGTAAATGTCAAAGATCAGCATGTGCATACAATTAAAATAAAACTGTGAACATTTGAGCTCAATTGGTCGTCGAAGTTGCGAGGTAATAATGGAGAAAAAAAAAATGTCACTCGAACTTGTGCGCTTTAAGATGCTTGATTTTGAGACCTCATTCTATAAATCTGAGGTGACGAAATCAAGTTCTTGAAAATGTACTTCTTTCTCGAAAATGACGTCACATCAGAGGAAGCCGTTTATTACATTGGTTTAAACTATCAGCCTCTCTCCATTACTCATTACCAAGTAAGGATTTATGCTAATACATATCATTTTGAGTAATTGAAAAAAAGTGACAAATGCCTTTAATTTGCTGGATTGTGTTTCGATGCAATCCTAAAATAATGCCCAATTATCGTTTGATGGAACTTCTGCTCTCTCGTTAATTGTGAAGTGAAATATTTAAAACAAGTTAATAAATCGTGCTAAGAGTTATACTAAACGGCCCAATTAGTCTGATTTATTATATTCAGTCTTCTTAGTTTAGTAAATGCGTTTTGAGTTAACACCTAAATTAAAGAATAATATTAAAAAAACAACACAGTTACAGTTTGTATTCCATCTTCTGACGTCATGACCGACCTACCACAATTTCGCTCGTCTGATTGGTCCGGGCAATCCAATATGGCGTCACAGCGCCCCTCTCTGTCCACACAGGCGTCTCCGCTGTCGCAAAGAAACTGTGCGGTTTTGTTGTTGCAGTTGCTATGCAGGGAATAATCTGAAGGAATTGAATGGATTGTGAAAATATACAGGAACAGTTCCTCTTCTGAGTTTCGGTTCAGTTCGATCGCCATGGTGCCAAGTTTCACTTGATTTGTAATTGATGCGTATTTGTAGCAACACAAAATGGTTCCTGAATAGTACAAGGTTTTTTTTTTGTTGATGAAACATATTAATGCAGACTCGGTTCCTCAAAAACGTGCTTTCATTCCAGTCATAATTATGGTGTTAGCGCAAACTTGTCCATATCTTTAAAAAAATATGTCACCATGACTTGCAAATCGTTCAGTGGATGAGTTAGACAGGTTAAACGTTGGTCATGAATGTATATCAAACCTAGCAAACGTCTGTGCAGGTGTTACAATGTCGCTAATTATCGTTAATAATGTGTGGATACACTTCAACAACGATGACGGCTTGTGTGTAATGTAGACACAATTAGTATCGCGAAAAATTGTGTTTGCTTTGGCAATATTACGAAAATTGATGTAAACCACTTACCTGCTGCAACTTGTAGAAGTTTCAGCGAGAACCGAGCATTCACCTTTGACCCTGATCCGTCTGACCAATCAACGCCTTCTGACCAAAATGTCACTCTGATCACGTGACCGTAAGACACAACTTCGCGTAGCTTGGTCTCGCGTGGATTTCGTACAATGTCTTGTGTGTCATTTGAAACTGTCATATCGGAAATGCTGAACGAAGCGCTGAATGGCCAGATTTGCAAATCATGCACAGTTATTTGTATCCGTGTACCCTTTGATGATGTTATTGTCCATTCACAATCTGTTGGTGTGATGACGTCAGATGGGTAACCAGGTGATTCTAGATGAAGTGATTCCATTGGCTCAAGTTTAATCGAAGCACTCCCACACGTATCTGTATTGAAACAAAAGAGTTTCAGTCAATTGTTGGTTTGTGTTTGGATTTGTTATCACTTCTTCATTCAGAAACAGCAGAAACACTACTATCAGTTAAATTGTTGATGTCAATAAGATCAGTGCAAAGTACTTGCAATACGGATCATTATATTGATGTAGCGTAGGTCGAATCAAGCAGTAGACAAACACCGCATAGATTATTTTAAAAGCAATACTCATTTTCAATTCACCATCGACTTGTTATGAACATACTGAAAAACCTACATTTATTATACATGTTGTACATTTTGTATAAAAAGTGCAATGTCGGATGTTTGATTGAGGTTTATTTTGCACAGAGCCCTTTTAAGATATACATTGTTTGGTTGAACAATTTCTCTCAAAACACAAATACAAAACAATGAACAAATAAAACAATTCAAACGACGCTGTGTCTAGCTAATTGATATAAAAGGATCGTTGTTTTACTATCTTACGCCTCTTGTACCACTCCGTCCAGCTAAAAAAAAAAAAAAAAAAATACGTTCTGCAATATTTGTCTTCCCCATATCTAGATACTTTTTTTGTACTGTGGTGTCAACTGCAAGTTTTCTTCATTACGCATCAGATTTGTAATAAAGCGTGACACGAAAATAGGCTTGCGAACAGTTTGAAAACATTACGGCCCAGTAACTTTAATTTACTTGTCCTTAAAATATATGTTTTTATTATGCATTTATCTAATTGTTTTTCTTTGTCACAGTGTGGCTTATTTCATTATTATGATTTAACTTGTCATTGATATTCAAACGGGAAACTCCATGATTATAACACTTCTCAAAATATTGCAACCGTGGAAGTGGAGTTCTCTTACGTCCTATTTGATTCTCTGGAATGATGATTTAATTGCATAGCTATTTTTCCAAATGAAACAAGTTTTAAATTAATGGATATGTATAAAAGCTTGTATCCGGTCTTCTTGTTAGGAAACTACAAAGCTTTTAAAACTAAGCAATGACAATTAAACAACAGGCTCTCGGTTTTGATGACGCAGTATTTAAAGCATGTAAAATTACCACGATGCCGAAGTTTGGGCGTTTCGTTTACTGGAATGAGAGTTGAATTGCAAAGCTATCTTTTCCCCGATGCAAACCGGATTAACAAATAAGTAAAGCTTGTATCCGGTCTTTTTGTAGAAAAACTACGAAAATTTTGAATTTAAGCAATACAAATTAAAGGAACGATACAGAATTGGTAAGAAACAAAAATCGTGAAGATCACATATTTACATATAACTTACGCGGTCTATTGATGACAACAGTTGAAACATCCCTTGAAATAATTTTGTCTGAAATGTCATATTTTATTTGATGAGAAATAAATAATCTAACTAGGCGTTTGGAGTTTATCACTCAGTGAGCGTTTTATTCAATTTTGTTTGGCATCGATGCAATGCAAAATTTATATTCGGTTGTTCACTTTTCTCTTGTGACCCAGATGGCCGATCGATCTCAAACTTCTAAAGGTTGGTCAGTTTATGTATACTGTGGATTACATAAAGTGCTTACATTTCCAGCAACTGTTTTGTGTAAGCACATTAATATTCATTTTAACAACAGACACTCAGTTTTGATGAAGCGGTATTTAAAGAGTGTAAAATGGACACGATGCCGATGTTTGGTCGTTTCGTTGAATAAGAATTGAATTGCACAGCTATCTTTTCCCCGATGCAACCCGGATTAACAATATGTAAAGGTTGTATCCGGTCTTTATTGTGTAAACATTTACAAAGCTTTTGATTTTGACCAAGAAGAATTAAACATGCAAGGACTCAGTTGGGGTGACGCGGGATTTAAAGCCTGTAGAATGGGATACAGTTGTTGATCTGTATCGTATTACGGACAAGCGATGCAAAGCAAGAACGCCGCAGGGCCATGCCATGAATGGTATCCACCCCCTGGAAAGATCTTATCTTTATGCATACACCCATCAACTGTCAGCCAAAGTGAGCTTTTTGTGCGTCGATGCAAATAGTTCATAAAACGAAAGTGGATACCTAATTGGTTTGTGTTTAAAGTGCAAGGGGTAAATATAGCTTTGGTGATGCCGGATAGGACTTGGTTTAAATCTAGGATTAATTTTAAATAAACTTGTCACAATATACATGGTTCAATTTAAAGGGGTTGACATCAAATACATTGAATGGGGACGAAAACAGCAACGTCAAAAACAGCAACAACGAAAATTGTCCGCATGCACAATTTCGAAAGCTGAATGATGCACCCATGTAAGCGGATACAATGTACACGCAGGATGGCAGCGGCCATCATTACATGGCTTCAAATGAGTATGCACAGTGCATCCAATACAATTATCTTTTCTTTTTTGGGGTCACAGGGTGGAATATTTGCATGCGTTCCCATGCCATCTTAATTAAAACTCAATAAGCATCCCCATAACCTCCTCGCCAACCATAGTCGTTCTTTAATGCGAACTGGGCAGCAAATTCCAGTACCCCGTCGTAAAAAGCCGACCAAATGACCAACTTCCTCATGTCCTTCCTTATTTTTTTAGACGACGATCGAGCATTTTACTTTGTTAACCTAATGGACTGGAATAAGGTCATATCCTTATCACGTAATGCCGAACTACTGAGCGTTGATAATGCAGGTTGTTCATGGAATATAGAACAACAACGGAAAAAACCACAATCAAGCCAGCTCTTTGTTTGTAGTTCTATTTTGGTTGTCTTCCGTTGAGCCAAAAATCGGACAAAAGATCGGTTAACATGTCTAAACACAGCAATGCTGATTCTGTAAGACCGTTCTAGCCTTGACGCCAAGACAACTGCAACTGGGAAAAAGGTCAGCGTTTAAAACAAGGGAAAGTTGATTTACAGTGTCTTTGCACCGAATTCGTAACAAAATGGAATTTAAAGAAGCAGTTACAGGAACGGTTGAAAATTATGGACGGTTTGTCAAATCATGGGGTAATATAATTATCGGATACTCTAAACAAATGATGACCACAACAGTATTTTGGTTATAAAAGCATTGTTTGTAGAATAAACTTTCAATTTAGATGGGTGTTACTTTCGAACAATGTTGGGATAATTCTGAAACTGCTGTGAATTAAACAGGCTTCTGGTGGAAAATAACAATACTAGGAGCCGAATAAGTTCACATCGGCAAAGTTCAGCGCAAACACTTACAACCCACTAACAAAAATAAAAATAAAGATAGGGTTTTTTTTTCGGTCAAATTCAGAATTCGGCCATTCAATTTCGTTTTGAGTCGAGTAAAATTCCTTTAGCACTCTGTTCAATTTAGTGTATCGTCATTCTTTTTCGAGACACATACACCTTAAAAAGCGTCTGTGAATTTGAATGCTGCTTTGATGAATGTTAAATTAAATGATTATTTTGATAAATCGAATGACGCAACATTATATTAATTTGACTAGTCTTAAAACGAAATCGAAGGACCCTTTTTTGTAGTAGCATTCGATTTCGCGCGATATAGAATAATAGCTTGGTGGTAAAATTGGTGGCTGCAAATTGACCAAGAAAACATATACCCCCAAAATAAGGAAATAGATACAAACATATTTCACGTGTTGTTCCCTCATAATGTTCATTTCCTTTGACTGTGAAAACCTACTCTGTTTTGTATCACATTCGGTATTTTTGTTTTGTTTCTTTTTTCAGTTTGGAAATGCATCTGAATTAAATTAAAATTGAAAAGTTTATCAAAGATACACCATTAAATTGGAGCCAGTAGTTAAAAAATAGTGACGAATAATGTTGCGTTTGAAATACCTTGCAGTCTAGTTCCCTGTTTTATTATCATTTATACAAACAATTTTGACCATTAAATTCGTTCTGTTATTATCCTTCATATAAACAGTTGACTAAAGAGAGGTTTAATTACTGGTAGGTCAATATAATTATCTAAACTTGACCTAATATGTATTTCCGAGTTTTGTGGGTTCGAAATAGCTGTCGGCAATCATGGTTTGTAACAATACGGCAATCACCCACTTGACTCATACTTGACACAGAAATGCTAAGGGAATAATATCGGCAGCCCGGGTTTGTTCATCTTCTATTTCGAGATATTTTGATCACAAGCTGAAAAAATGGCACTCCATCATGTAAAACTCCAACCTATATGCTGGCTGGCCAAAGGCTACAGAGAAGATCCGTGCACGAACGCCACCTCGCTGTATCCGCCACTCCGAGCTTGCTGCTTGCCCAACCATCCCCTGGGAGCCCCCACAAGGCAAGGCATCTATATGCTGACTGGAACACGTCGGACAGGTTGAAAGTATGAATGTGATCAGAAATACGTGATGACACTACTCGTTCGATGACTTTTCCAGTATATTTTAAGTTTGCAACCGGTCTGTAGTTTTTGAATATCTCCTTGTCCAGGTTTGGTTGCTTGATGGGCGGCCTGATGTAGGAAACTTTGAGGCTATCGGGGAAACAACCGGAACTGAGAGATTCGTTTACAAGCTTAGTGATGTAGGGTACAAATAATTAATGTTTTGCTTTATCATGGATACTGATAATGTATCCAGCTCACATGATTTTGAAGGAGATTTCATAATAACACTTAGAATCTCAGCAACAGTGGCAGGCTCAAACACAGATAGTCTACACTCTGGTTGAAGATGTGGCAATGTCTGCGGCACGTTGTAAGGGACTGATGAAAATGATGAGCGGATGTCTGAAATCTTGGTGACAAAGAATTTCTGGAACTCATTTGCTAAGTCCTGGTTATTGTAGGTGGATGGAAGGACAGGGGTTTTGGGTTTGAGCAACAACTTACCAATTATCTTGAAGAGCTTCTTTTGATCTCCTGAGGATTCTTGTACGTGAGATGAATAATGGATGATCTTTCTAATCATACATATGCATTTTATAACAAACGGTTACAAACGCTTTTCAAAAACCAACTCGACCGATTCAAGCGAAACAATCATCTACTTGTTTCTGAATAAATTATAAATCCGAGTAGACACTTCCCATGAAATATGTAAATTGTACATAGCGTGTGCGCACTAACATTTTGGTTGGCAAACATAAAGAAACATCAACTTTTTTGTACACGGCTAATGGCCGCGTGAGGCAGACGCGTTTGCGCGTTTGCTTAGTGCACAACTCTATGGCGTTTGCCAACCAATATGGTATGTACGCATGAGTGAACGTAATTAACATAATTCATGGGAAGGGTCCATTGCTCCAGGCAATTGTCGTTGATTCCTGGGTCCAATTTCATAGAGCTGCTTAAGCCAAAAATTCGCTTGAGAACGAAAACACCTTGCTTATTTTACACATAATACTGGAAAAAAATTCATCCCATATACATTGCTTGTGACTGATATTTAGCTGTTGTTTACTTAGTATAACAATTAGTGGAGTCTTGGCCGGTAGTCTGATTTTACTAGACAGTGATTTTTTCGCTTAAGCAAAATTGTGTGCAAGGAAGGTTCTAAGATTGACCTTTCGTCATACTGTTTTTAATTTATAAAAGGAGACAAGACAAATCATTCTAAACCCGACGACAAGGATCTGAATATTTTATAAGCAGAAGTTGAGTTCCTCTCCACGGTGATTTCACATACTCTTAATCTAATCCTGCGGCAGCTTAAAGGTAGTGGACACTATTGGTAATTGTCAAAGACTAGCCTTCACAGTTAGTGTATCTCAACATATGCATAACATAAAAAACCTGTGAAAATTTGAGCTCAATCGGTCATCGAACTTGCGAGATAATAATGAAAGAAAAAAGCACCCCTGTCACACGAAGTTGTGTGCTGTCATATGCTAGATTTCGAAACCTTAAATTCTAAACTTGAGGTCTCGGAATCAAATTCTTGGAAAAAATTACTTCCTTCTCGAAAACTACGTCACTTCGAGGGAGCCTTTTCTCACAATGTTTTATACCGTCAACCTCTCCCCATTACTCGTTATACCAAGTAAGGTTTTATACTAATAATTATTTTGAGTAACTACCAATAGTGTCCATTGGCTTTAAACATTCTTCCAGGTGGACGTGACATGGATGCGATTACACCGGAGATGAGCGGAAATGCAGGGGATTTGCCCGGAAAACTCGGCAATTATCAATCCATCCCGGTTTCTAGACACACTGGAAGCCAACTAGAGTGGTTCTTGAGCCAGCATCATAAAATACGTATTTTATTATTTCAAATGGACGTGACATGGACGCGATTAAAAAGGAAATCAGCGGAAATGCAGGGAATTTGCCCGGAAAACTCAGCAATTATCAATCCAGCTCGGTTTCTAGACACACTGTAAGCCAACTAGAGTGTTTCTTGAGCAGCATCATAAAATAGGGATTTTATTATTTCAAATGGACTGGACATGGATTCTATTAAAAAACGGAAATCAGCGGAAATACAGGGGATGGGCGCGGGAAAATCAACCAATATCAATCCAACCCGGTTTCTAGAAACACTGGGAACCAAAGCGAATGGCCGTCGAGCCAGCATCATAAATAGGGGTTGTATTATTTCAATTGGACGTGACATGGATTCGATAAAATGGAAGTCAGCGGAAATACAGGGGATGGGCGCGGAAAACTCAAGTAAAAAAAGAAACATGTTTAGCGTCCGGGTTTCTCAAAGAAAAGGAAGGAGGAGTTTTGTTTTATTTTTGGTTTCAAAGTGGCCGCCATTCTTTTTAAAATGTTAAATATCCGTTCTTTGTTCTACTGCTCAAACACACAATACGTAAATAAATCATTTAGGACCAGACATTCAGACAAGACACTCAGATTGTTTTAGCTGAGATCGTTTAAAATAACCCTTTTTCATAAAAAAAAAATATAACATAATAACTTTTTTTTTTTTTTAGTGCAAGAAAAAGAAAAAAAGGAGGCAGTCTCTTTCAAGGAAGCGGGCGGGGGACGCTAAACAAGTTATTTGTTTTACTCGGCCTAACAATTCTTGACGAAAAATATCCGAACTCTGTCAGATCAAAGCAGTAGACATATGTCCTGGAAAGTACTCTACCACACGTGGTGACGTCATGCACCTCGGGCCAGCCCTAAGTGACCTGTTCCACCAGCAGGGCAAGGGCCTGACCCGGGAGGGCCCCTGGAAAGACGTCGAAGCTATTCGAACGTACCGGGGGCTGACCGGGGTCGACCAAGGGAAGCTAATCAAACTCACCCCTAGCAAACGAGATTTGTTTTCCAATGAGATGGAAATGGCAGGCAACAAGTCGCACCTTTGCTTCAATTAATTTGAAAAGTTTTCAATCAATATTAATATAGTCATAACACACCCTAACGATTACTGTTACTAATTTTTCATAGACACACAATAACACGTAATCAAACTAAGATGACTTGGTAGGCCTTTCAGGGTTCTTGAGGCTATCGAGTGTTGTTCACCCGACCTTAAACATCCCCCCAAAAAAATAAAAAATAAAATAAATAAAAATAAAAATAAACTTCTACCGCAATTGGAAAGCCACTTGTATCCAGCACCAATCACTTCATAGCTTAATTCCTAACGGACTGATTTTAACTATCAACATGTAATTATTTCTAGACCCTTAAGTGCATTTCCCGACCTCTCATCATTACGTCTGATTGATGGATGAATAATGTCCATCCCTCTTCTCAATCCGCAACGTCAATGGCTTCCTCCCCATCGATTTAGGTTGGTGCACTGAAAAAAATATTCGTGAATTTTACGGCACTTTATCTGGCACCCTAGCTGCCTGGTAAAGTGCCGTAAGTTGTACAGTGAAGTTTGGTAAATTGTGCCTTAAAGGCAGTGGACTATTGGTAATTACTCAAATTAATAATAATAGTAATGGGGAGAGGTTGACGGCATAAAACATTGTGAGAAACGTCTCCCTCTGCGTGACATAGTTTTCGAGAGGAAGTAATATTTTCCACGAATTGGATTTCAAAACCTCAGATTTAGAATTTGAGGTCTCGAAATCAACCATCTAAACGCACACAACTTCGTGTGAGAAGGGTGTTTTTTCTGTCATTATTATCTCAACGACCAAGTAACTTCAACGACCAATTGAGCTTAATTTTCCACAGGTTTGTTATTTTATGCATATGTTGAGATACACAAAGTGAGAAGACTGTTCTTTGACAATTACCAATAGTGTCCTGTGTCTTTAAAGGGATAGTTTGCAAAACTTGTTAGGTAAAATTTACGGCAATTTACCTGACAACTAGGATGTCAGGTAAAGTGCCGTAAATTTCACCATAAAATAAAGTTTTCCATTGGATGGAAAAGGCTAACAAGTAGTTTTTTGCTAAAATAATTTGAAATAACTTTAAGCTACAAGGGAAACATTTAGTACCACAATTATTACTGTTGATGATTTATCACATAGACACACATTAACAAATTAATGAAACCTCGATGATTTTGCATGCCTTCTGCGTCCTCCAGGCTATATTGGGTTGTTGACCCGACCACACAATCCCAACCCCTTCCCCTTCAACCATCTACTGTCATCGACATGCCACTTATATCAAATTCATGCAAAAACAAAACCTCGATTCCTAACAGACCCATTTCATCTATCAACATGGATTTCTTGCTAGACCCTTAGGTGCAATTCCGCGCCCCCATCATCCCGTCTGATTGATGGTTTAATCATGTTCGCCTCCCACCTCCCTAACCACAAATCAAAAAACTGCTTTACCATTAATTGTTTAGACTGGTGCTTATTCCAGTGAGTACGGTGTGTAGTGGTGGTTTTTTTTTTTTTTTTTTTTTTTCACAGATTTACCAATAAGTTACAGGGTTTACAGAAGGTAATGGTGAAAGACTTCTCTTAAATTATTATTCCATGAAATGCTTTACTTTTTGAGAAAACATTAAAACCACATCAATTCTCGATTGCGAGAATTACGGTTTTATTTTAAACACATGTCATGACACGGCGAAACGTGCGGAAATAAGAGTGTGTTTTCCCGTTATTTTCTCCCGACTCCGATAACCGAGATGGAGCCTAAATTTTCACAGGTTTGTTTTTTTATACATAAGTTGTGATACACGAAGTGTGGGACTTGGACAATACTGTTTACCGAAAGTGTACAATGGCTTTAAGCTGTTAGTGGTGGCCCTTTATTGTGTTTATTTCGCATCGTTTCAAGCTGATGCTTACTCCAGTGATTGTTGTGTTATTAGGAGGTGGTAGCAGATGTCAGAGTTTGCCCGGGAACAGTAGCAACCCCAGAGCGAATCTGTCCGGCAATTTGAAAAAGCTATTAAGGGGAAGCCTTTAAACCACAACAACAAATTGGCCTTGTTTACGGTCGGGAAGATGATAGGATCAGCAATAAGCTGATTTGAGTTGGGGAGTCATGTTCTACTGCGCCAAAGCAGTTAGCGACGGTCTTTTTTATGAACACCATCCCCTGTGGTTGTAGAGGCAATATCGATTTAGGCTGGTGCTTATTTAATTGGGCGCTTTGATTTAACGAGGTGATCAGAGAAGATAATTTATCCTACTTGAGCAGTTGGTAGGGGTAAGATATTAGCAGTCTGGTAGATGTTGTTTTAGAGGCAATGGGGGGGGGGGGGGGCAAAGTGCAGGCTGCTTTCCCTTTCGATTTAGACAGGAGCTTATTTCAGTGAGCGGTGTACTGTAGTAACGAGTTGGTTACCAGAGATCAGAGTTTGCTCAGTAAAAGTGGCAGCCCCAGAGCGAACCTGTCCGGTAATTTGAGTATCGCTCTGGGGCAGGATTGATATATGAAATCTAAACAACAATTGCCGTATAAACGGTCAGGGGGATGATATGATCAGCAATAAGCTGACCAGAGCTGTTGAGGCAACTGCTGTAAAGCAGTATATTTTGATTTATCAATTTAGGCAACATCGATTTAGGCTGGTGCTCATGTAGTTGAACGCTTTGATTTAATGTGACGACGAGCCGCAATCAGTGAAGAAAATATATCTTAGCAGTTAGAAGGGGTCTTATAAAAAGTCTTGTTTTTTAGTGACAATACGGGACGAAGTACCGAAATAAGAGTTTTGACTCTTGTTGGAACTAGTCTTTTTTAACACAAGAGGGCGCTAAATCCAGTGCTAATGTTTCTAGTTTTTGATGCTTGAGGGCGCTGTGCGTTTTCTTTTTGCCAAATCCCATTTTGTTAAATGTTCAAGGTTGTACCGTTTTTGGTACTAAAAAAGGTCCATTTGTTCCTGTTATTGAAATCCAATCGTTACCTGAACTGGGTGAGTTGACAGTTAATAATTGATCTATTATTGTTATGAGCCCGTAAGGGAGACAAATCAAGTTTTTGGGAGTTTTTATTGACAGTAAACATTTGAGATTTAGTCACATGGTCAGAGTTTGTATGGGGTTATATATTCATGTACATGTTCATGCATTTAGGGTTCCATACCTGCAGTTCTTCACAGGGCGGCTGCATACAGCCTTAATTATGTCAGACTTTAAAACATTATAACTGTGTCTAGGGCTATTCATGTTTTGGCTGTATATGTATCAGGTTTTGATTATGTATTTCTCTATTGTTATTTCAGCATAACAACAAGTAAACAAGTAAACAACTTCAAGCAAACCAACAAACCAACGTAAAACAAGATTATAAGAAAGGAATAGAGGATCAAGAACAGAAAGAAATAAATTCTCTATCAATCACAGTCAGATCAGAACAAGATTCCATTGACTTTCTTATTTGTGTTTATCGGCCAGCAGTAACACTGAGGATTTACAAGTTTCCTAGATTTATAAATATCCAACCAGTTTTTATGTTGCTACAATCGAGCTACTACCTTCAGTCCTACAACTCTAGTTGCAACCTTTCAGCGAACCTCTCCGTTAATGTCAGTATCGCCTAAAGGGGCGGGGGCATTTAAAAATGTTGATCTTACTTATTTATCTATTAAACTAAAACAAACTGCCGTATAAACGCTCGAAAGCACGATCGGATAGGATCAACAATAAGCTGACCGGAGCTGAGAATAATATGTTTTCTGTAGACAACCACTTTAAGCTGTTTTATAGTCATGGCCCTATATAATAATTTGTTTCCTTCTCTATCCCGAACCTAAAACTGATCCCACTTTGTTGTAGGCTGGAGTAAATTTCAGTGAACGCTGTGCAACGGAGTGATTAATCTAAGAACAGTTTCTCCCCGGGCACTAGAATAGTCCTCTGAGCGAACTTCTCCGGCAAGTTGAGTATTGCTTACGGAGAGGCTTGAGTGCAAGCTTAAAGATTTGCTTTAAACCCACACATAGATTGCCCTATAAGACCGGGAAGATGATAGGATCAGCAATAAGCTGACCGGAGCTTGGAACAATTTCTTATTTTTTTTTATATACAACTACTTTAAGCTGTTAGTGATGGTCACATATATAGCAATTTGTCTCCTTCTCTATCTCGAACCCGAAAGTTTGTTCCCCTTCGTTTTAGGCTGTAGTAAATTTCAATGAACGCTGTGTAATGGGGTGAATAATCTAAGAACAGTTTCTCCCCGGGCACTAGTAGTAGTAACCTCTGAGCGAACCTGCCCGGTAATTTGAGTATTGCTTAGGGAGAGGCTTGAGTGCAAGCTTAAAGATGTAAGACCGGGAAGATGATAGGATTAACAATAAGCTGACCAGAGCTGGGAACAATTTGTTTTTTTATTAGACAACTAAGTTAAGCTGTATATTGATTGTCACGTACAATAATGTGTCCCCCTTCTCTATCTTGAACCCAGAAGTTTCTTTCCCATTGATGTAGGCTGGAGTTTATATTGCAGTGAACGCTCTGATGTAACGAGGTGATTTAACTAAGAACAGTTTCCCCCGGGCACTCTGAGCGAACCTGTCCGGTAATTTGAGTAAGGCTTAGGGAGAGGCTGGGGAGATTATTTTCTTTACGGCAACTAGTTTGCGAAGTCAGTTGATGCCCTCTTGTCAGTGTAGTTGTTTTAGAGCAACACCAATACGAAATACAAACATTATGATGAATTTGCTCAAACGCTTGTGGTTGAATCAACCCAGTTGTAATCACGAAGTTCGAAAGTTTACATAATATTAATTTAACCTATACACCATAACAAAACAAAATCACCCCTTACATAATGAACTAATATAATAATGCCAAGTAATTTGAGAAGCGATGCGTGGAAGTTGAACTGAATGATTTTTCTGTAATTCAGAAAAAAATGCTGACGGTTGGGAAGATGATCGTATCGAAGAAGCAATAAGCTAACCGAGGCCGATAAGGTGTATCTGCTCTAAAGACAACTACTTTAAATAGTTAGTGATGACCCAAGTTTAGCATTCCATTAAATTTAGTTTAAAAAGACAAATGTGAAATAAGTTCAGGCAATCTTTGTGTTTTGCCTCAAACCCCTCTGGATAAAACTTCCAAAGATTTGACTTGGGAAGGTGTGTAATAATTGCTCTTGCCCACGGCTCGTTGTTTTCACCGCAAGTTACAGTATCGAATATTGCCCCAGAATCGAACATGTAATAACGCTAGTATCATACTTCCCTTATATGCAATATGTTGCAGGGAACAATAAACAAAATGTTATAGTTTTATTTTATAAACGACTCGCTCTACTGACCTAAATATGTCAATGTAATCGTACTAATGACTGTACTGGGTAAAATAATATCCATCATAACATGTGCCGTAGGGAGCAAAACAGCAATGTGGCTGTCATAATATTTGTCTTGCTCCTAATGTGTACCAAGTTCTTCATAAGTTGTATTAAAATGTCTTAAAATATTTGTTACTTATGTCTTCGTACCAACCACCTCGACGCAGCCTCCTTTCTTGTTCTACCTCGGCAATCGTTCCATACATCTGTTGTGAGATTCACTCGTTATCATGTTAGTCACTGACATGTTGTCAAAATCAAAACGTCTTAAAATTCATGACCCGTTTAATAATGTCAACCACATTTTATGTGCAATGTATGTACCTTTCTTAAATAATTTTTAGTCAAATTTGCAGTCTTCCTATTTTGAGTTTGTTTTTGAACAGTTTAGAGTCGCCACTCATGCCGTGGGTGTTCTACGACGTTCCTTTTATTTAAAGAGCCAATAAAGGATGATCTCAGTTTGTCAACTATTACCATTATATGGCCAAATAGACATCGCAGATGGAGGTTAGTAACCATTTTACTCTCAAAATTTGCATTTAGTAATATTATAACTCGAGTCAAAAATGCACCCTGCCGCGCGGCTTTTTACAGCCGAGAGTCAAAAACGGCTTATCTATTATAATGACAATGGACGCCAGTGACGATTAACCCCTATTGGTTTTGAACACAGTTCTCCAGCTTTGGCATTTCCACACCAAATAGCCGCCACTGACGTCACGATTCCTTTGTCGCGCGGGCTTGTTTGAACCCACGTTTTTCACAAATTTGGCTTGGAGCGTTCTGGAGAACATGTTTACCATGTTTAACGTGAGGTATGAGACTCGTTATTATTTGTTATGTTTCCTGGATGGACTTCAGCTGTTAGAAAACTGTAATAGCTATATATTATTTTAGATCATCCTTTATTGGCTGTTTAATCGCAGGTGGAAATATTGATAGCCACCGACTGGCATTTTTACATTTCAATAATTTTGCCAACCCAGAATTGCCACACGATACAGTTCTTGACATTTTGTCCACCGTTTTAGTTTGCAAAAGGACAAATCGTTCAATTCAGAGCAACCTGTGGCAACTTCCACCAAATTAGGTTGACATATGTTTCAGAAAACAGTGACTAAAAGTGAATGCAGTGTTAGGGATTATGTGTACGTTCGCTATGTAGTAAGTTCGCGTCACGCGGGGTGTTTCAACGGTTCATAATGACCAGCTGGAGCTGTTTGTAACCGGTTGTTTTCGGATACGTTTGTACAGGTTAGCCCACAGCCTCGTTCATAGACCCGTGATCGATCTCGCTGCGCCTTTTTAGCATCATGGATATATGGATGCATTACGCACACAAATACATATCCGAAAACTGTCTCATAAAAAAACACCACACGTACAGAGCTAGACGTCGGGAAGCATATCATTTTTTTTACAGAGTTTCCTACTGTATTACGTATTTTAATCGAAATGACATTTATGAATAGGATTAAAAGAGTAGTGACTCATTATAAAAACATTCCAGGGTCATGGCCGTATCGGTTTTAAACGGCTGATTAAGAACTCGTGGCTACCCTTGTAATAAAATACGTTTGCGAAAACGGTGACACTCACCTGGGGTCTTTGTTCAGTTTTAACTATTCGTTGCCTAAACAGCGTATTCATTTCGTGCATCATGAATTAAACAATTAGCCACACAATCCCCAAATTAATAAAACAATAATACAAATATAATTTGAAAGAGGTGTAGCAGACGCATTCCAGTGGAACAGAAAGTAAGATTGATAGGTACATAGGCGGCATATATAACAAGCAAAGGGCAATGATTATTGAAGTATTTATTGTGGTTTTAAATTGGTACCATCAAGCCTTAAGTAACGTCAAGCCTTAAGTAACCATCAAGTAACGTTACAATAAACCGTCCAATACATTAGATGGATAATAACAATGATGACAATTCACTTGCACGGGTGAGCATCGTAGGAAGGTAAATAATTGCGGTCTCTCCAATCATCCATGCCCTCCGATGATTACTCCAGGGCCATTTCGAGAATAATAAAAGTGCAGCGACATTGGTAATTGATTCAACCTCGCCTTAAGGTATAATACAGAATCGGGTATGGCAACATGCATTGTACAGTTCAACCGAGCAGCTTACCGATTGGGGGGATTTATAATCAGCCATATATTTATTTACAATAGCTCAATGTTAACAGGGGGTGTGCGGAAAAAAGAAAACAAAAAAGGAATTCAAACCAAAACAAACTTTAAACAACTGATGATGGTTACCACTGGAATATTTTGTTGTTGAAATGATACATTTGCAATTTGTTTACTTTTGCTCCCCGACCCAAACAAAATTTTACTCCGAAAAACAAGTACTCCTACCAGTACTCAAGTACTCTCAAAAGTATTAATATACAAGTACTCTACAAGTACTCTCACAAGTACTCGTACATGTACTCGTACACGTAGTCTACAAGTACTCTACAAGTACTCTTACAGGTACTCTCACAAGTATCCTTACAAGTACTCGTACAAGTACTCTACAAGTACTCTACAAGCACTCTACAAGTACTCTACAAGTACTCTACAAGTACTCTACAAGTACTCTACAAGTACTCTACAAGTACTCTACAAGTACTCTACAAGTACTCTACAAGTACTCTACAAGTACTCGTACAAGTACTCTCACAAGTACTCTACAAGTACTCTACAAGTACTCTACAAGTACTCTACAAGTACTCTACAAGTACTCTACAAGTACTCTACAAGTACTCTACAAGTACTCTACAAGTACTCTTACAGGTACTCTCACAAGTATCCTTACAAGTACTCGTACAAGTACTCTCACAAGTACTCTACAAGTACTCTACAAGTACTCTACAAGTACTCTACAAGTACTCTACAAGTACTCTACAAGTACTCTACAAGTACTCTACAAGTACTCTACAAGTACTCTACAAGTACTCGTACAAGTACTCTCACAAGTACTCTACAAGTACTCTACAAGTACTCTACAAGTACTCTACAAGTACTCTACAAGTACTCTACAAGTACTCTACAAGTACTCTACAAGTACTCTACAAGTACTCTACATGTACTCTACAAGTACTCTACAAGTACTCTACAAGCACTGTACAAGTACTCTACAAGTACTCTACAAGTACTCTACAAGTACTCTACAAGTACTCTACAAGTACTCTTACAAGTACTCTCACAAGTACTCTACAAGTACTCGTACAAGTACTCTACAAGTACTCTTACAAGTACTCTCACAAGTACTCTACAAGTACTCTCACAAGTACTCTACAAGTCGTCGTGTGCCTGACAAAAGGACGTAAGGGCAAGTTCCCGGCAAAAGGACGTAAGCAATTTATGTTAAAATTTGTGTTTCAAGAATTATGAGTGGGAAAGTTTGGTAAACATGTTGCTATGCAAAAGTCATTCTAGAAAGGTCAAATTCTGCATGGGGAATGGGGAAACATGTCTTCAGGGCAATTCTAGCAAAAAAAACTAACAAAAAATGATAATTTTATAAAGTCAGGAGCCATGATGTTGCTTACGTCATTTTGTTACTGGGACAAACTACTTTGTTTTCCCGGCAAAAGGGCGTAAGGCCTTACGCCTTTTTGCCGGGCACACGACGAAGTACTCTCACAAGTATTCTTACAAATACTCGTACAAGTACTCTCACAAGTACTCTACAAGTACTCTAAAAGTACTCTCACAAGTATTCTTACAAATACTCGTACAAGTACTCTCACAAGTACTCTACAAGTACTCTAAAAGTACTCGTACAACTACTCTTACAAGTACTATTACAATCAGTCATACAAGTACTATTCAAGTACTATTGCAAGTACTGTACCATTACAATCAGTCATACAAGTACTATTCAAGTACTCTTACAAGTACTGTACTATTACAATCAGTCATACAAGTACTATTCAAGTACTCTACAAGTACTCTATAAGTACTCGTACAACTACTCTTACAAGTACTATTACAATCAGTCATACAAGTACTATTCAAGTACTCTTACAAGTACTGTACCATTATTACAATCAGTCATACAAGTACTATTCAAGTACTCTTACAAGTACTGTACTATTACAATCAGTCATACAAGTACCATTCAAGTACTATTGCAAGTACTGCTATTGCAAGTACTGTACTATTATTACAATCAGTCATACAAGTACTATTCAAGTACTCTTACAAGTACTGTACTATTACAATCAGTCATACAAGTACTATTCAAGTACTATTGCAAGTACTGCTATTGCAAGTACTGTACTATTATTACAGTCAGTCATACAAGTACTATTCAAGTACTATTGCAAGTACTGCTATTGCAAGTACTGTACTATTATTACAATCAGTCATACAAGTACTATTCAAGTACTATTGCAAGTACTGCTATTGCAAGTACTGTACTATTATTACAATCAGTCATACAAGTACTATTCAAGTACTCTTACAAGTACTGTACTATTACAATCAGTCATACAAGTACTATTCAAGTACTATTGCAAGTACTGCTATTGCAAGTACTGTACTATTATTACAATCAGTCATACAAGTACTATTCAAGTACTATTGCAAGTACTGTACTATTACAATCAGTCATACAAGTACTATTCAAGTACTATTGCAAGTACACTAACATGTACTCTTGAAGACTTTCACAAGTACCCGTTCAAGTACCCGTACAATTACTCAAACAAGTACTAAAATCAGTAGTGATACATGTAATGTCTAGGTAATCATACTATTACCCTCCAAAAATATGTAAACATTTACTTCGCTTGATCAACTGGCGGCACCCTGCGAGGTGAACCCTTGATCTCAGTCCATTCATCCATGTTCCTATCGATTAGATGAAACAATAATGCAAACAACAACATACGATCGAAAGTACAGCTCAGTGCATGAATATGTAGCCGAATTTGTTTTCGTATTATCGGAATAGCTCATCATAACACAAAACTAAAAGCTTAAACAGCTACCTGAGCGGAATGTTTTCAACAGAAATGGTATTTTCACTTGTTTATAATGCACTTGTTCACCATTGCAATGTAATTTTGATATGTGTACACTTCTGAACTTTTCGTAATTATCGAGTAAAAAATCAGGCCCCTACCTAAAGGTTTTTTGAAAAACTAAAAACACTTCTGCCGTTGAGAGCGGGCGTCAAAGGACAATGCCACTGACGTCATTTGTGGGAGTTTGCTTTGTTATACATCCACGCTGCAACAAAGCGGCTTTATCTACTTATGACGTTTTGAGAGTGATTACGTAACGGGGCTTTTCGCAAATCTCGCAGAAAAGCTCTGGACAAGGGCATACAAAATGATTGTTTTTTTACACAATTGAAACCTATTTATAATCATATGACTCGATTTCCTTATTCATCGAAAACATTTTAAGTGGAATTCAGCAAAGTTCACGACTTGACATTTTCGTTCAAGCAGGTCTTTAAAGACAGTGGACACTATTGGTAATTGTCAAAGACCAGTCTTCTCACTTGGTGTATCTCAACATATGCATACAAAAAAAAACTGTGAAAATTTGAGCTCAATCGGCTGTCGAATTTGCGAGATAATAATAATACAAGAAAAAACTATTATTACACAAAGTTGTGTGCTTTCTGATGCTTGATTTCGAGACCTCAAATTCTAAACTTGAGGTCTCGAAATCAAATTCGTGTAAAAATACTAGTTTCTCGAAAACTACGTCACTTCAGAGGGAGTTTTTCTCACAATGTTTTATACTATCAACCTCTCCCAAATACTCGTAATCAAGAAAGGTTTTATGATGATAATTATTTTGAGTAATTACCAATAGTGTCCACTGCCTTTAAAATCAATTTTGGCAACAAACATGGACCAGTCTAGTATTATCGTTGGCTGAGAGTTGAGAATTGTCTGGTTTAAAGGATCTATGTACTTTTTGTAGGACAAACAATCCAATGTCCATAGATTTACATTAAACTTACACAGTTTGAAGATAAATGATAGTAGAAAGCTTCCCTTGAAATTTTACCTACTGAGGTGCTGTAGTTTTGAAGAAATGAGTAAAAGTAATAATTTTCATCTCAGTTTTAGCATGTAAAAACGTATTAACCAGTTATGCTATGGTTTTGGTATAATATCATAACTGGTTAAGGGGATTTTATACGCTAAAATAATTTTGGTCTCATGAGACCAACATTATTTTGTGACTTGTTTTACTCATTTCTCAAATACTACACAACCTTAGTTAGTAATATTTGAAGGGAAGCTTTCCACTAACATTATCTTCAAACCCTGTGAGTTTAATGTAAATCTGTGGACATTTTGAAAAAGTACCCGAATCCTTTAAGGCAGAGGGCTAGATCAGTAGCTACAGTGAAAACTAAATATTCTGAAACAGTCTTTCCCTCGAAGTCTTTAAAACCCGTGGTTAGACAAGGCATACTCATCCCATCGTTAGTTTCTGGAACCGCATAAACAAAAAATTAATTTAAATGGATGACTTTATCGGTGAACTTTCCATTGGAGGGTTTTGTCCCATGGGTTATTTATGTCCCTTCGCTACTTCTGATATTAAATTAACATCCTAAAAATTTTTGTTCACTTTCTTTGACGTCCATCCACAAAGGAGTTGTCAATGCAATAATTGAAGATGTTGATCTCAAATTCTGGACACTCAGTAGTTAGTGTTTAACAGTAGTGTTTTACTTAAAGGGAAACACCACCAACATCTAAGAATCATTCAGGAAAAGGTTAAGACACACAGAAGTAATTTACAATTTAATCACATTCATTTCACAGAGTGAGTTATACAATTTATTATGATTTTGTCTCAAGTTCCATAAATAAAGTTTTCTTCTTTGATATTCAATGGAACCCGTCCCTTTAACGAATTTGACATCTTGATCCGAGTATTGATGTTCATTCAGTCACAAACCCCGGGGTCCCTTCCTTTTATTTCCAGATCTTCTTGAACTGTCGGCTCCCTGTCAGCTCGGCACGTCAAAGAAGAGTCCTTAGAAGCCTCGGTACTTAAATTGTGTCGTTTTATCTGATCTTCGGGGCTTTTCAATCTTTGCCTGAATGATTTGGAGTTGTTGTAGACTTGATTCAAGTCTTACATCGCGGTTATTCTTCTGCATCTCAGCCACGAAAACGCCCCCACATTATTAGCTATCACGCGCCCTAACTGTAGGCTATTTGACGAAGAAAGATCACAAGAGGCCGATGTTTGTAGCGGCTATCGGGACGACTAAACAAACACGATCGAAGACTTGGAACCAAGTCTAGAGTTGCTGGGGCTACTTTCCCTTTAGTAGTGACACTATTAACTAGCCCGAGCCCTCTCCAGAAAGCATGCTGAGGACATGCTTGCCATTCTTGGAGATATCTCAGAGGAGTATGGCCTTGTAATACATCCGGGTAAGACAGAGTACCTCGTCATCCAGAAGGTTTTAACAGATTCGACAATCACCTTTCGTGGAGCCATTATACCACGTGTCAGCAAGTTTCGATATCTTGGCACAACACTAACTCACAATCTCAATGACAGCGAAGAAGTCCGGATAAGAATAGGGATCGGAAAGGCAGCACTTCGGAAGTGCAAATACTTGGCATCTTCGCGTGTTTCCTTTGACACAAAGTTACAGCTAGTATAGTCTTTGGTGATTGCCAAAGTGCTGTATAACTCCACCACACTCACCTTCAAAGCAGCTGACCTAAAGCGCTTCGATGCTTTTGGCAGAATGATTTGGCGAACCCTGCTGGGCATAAAGTGGTCAGACTTCATCACAAATGAAAGGCTGGCTGAACTGATTGGTGGACGGTGGTGTCTCACGAGTGATGAGGTCTTAGAGCGGAAGGCGAAATGGTGCGCTCATGTGATGAGACAGGGAGGCCTACCCAGCGCAGCTATAGATGGTCTGCCTACAGGCACAATTCGAGGCAGAGGCCGCCCTAAGCTGCGCTGGATAGACAACGTCACAAAGTGGAGTGGAAGAAGCGTCAAAGAACTGAGACGAGAAGCGATTGAAAGACACCAGGTGATGGCGGCAACTCCAGGAGTGCGCCACCATTACAACCTAAGGACGAGGCGGCCACGGACGCAAGTCTATGCCGAATGATGATGATGAGCCCTTTTAAGTACATGTTTAGGGCTACATTTAGGTCCGGGCTACATCTAGGTACATGTTTGGGTATACATTTAGGTCAGGCTACATTTATGTACATGTTTGGGGCTACATTTAGGTCAGGGCTACTGAATCCGCGGCAGTACAGTTAATTACGATCCTATAAGCTAAAGTAGTAGTCCAGTCTAATTTCTATACCATCCGCCCTGGTAATAGATTATCTACTCCACGGCAGTAGAATAAAGCAAGACAGTTCCCTAAGAACAACTCTACCTGGCAAGTAGATACACATATGGTGTTACCGCAAACCAAATATACATCATCATACATAAACTGACGAACCTGTAGAAGTTCGAGACTGATCGACCATCTGGGTCACGAGAGAGTGGTGAACAACCGATTACAACTTTTGCATTGCATCGATGCCAACACAAACATTAATAAAACGCACTGCTGAGCGATAAACTCCAGACACCGAAATTAGATCACCTGTTTCTCATACAGAAATATTTCAATGAATGTTTTCTACTTTCATCATCATTAGACCGTGTAAGTTTGGTGTATGTTATCTTCACAATTGGTGTTTCTTACCAATTCTGTGACATTCATTTAATGGAATTGAATGGTTGTCAAGCTCTTGCTGCTGGCTTTGTCGACAGTAATTGAATCTTGCAGCGCCATGACATCGAATTAACATGTTTACACAAGTGATTGCTAAATTGTGAAATTGAATTACTCGTTTTGAATTTTGAATCCTGATTCAAGGAAACAGTCTTAATTTAATTACTATGTTCGTAAATGTTTAATCCTGATTCAACGAAACCTTCGTCTTCCAACGGAACAGAATGAGCCGGGTGTTAACATTTGATGGATTGTTGTTGAATGCGCCCGTAAAATCTTTACGATACTACTAGCAAGGCCCGAATATGACGCACCTTATATCAGTGTACACTTACTTTAATGCAAACGTGGTAAAGACTAGTCTTGGTGCAAGACGTTTCTCGTTTCCCGGAGAAACCGGGGCGGTGAGTGGACTATAGGTCAGGTTAGTCGGTGTGCGGGGCGCTGTTGGTGAATTGGCCGCGGTGTGCGTGAAAGGGAAACGAGAAACGTCTTGCACCAAGACTATGTAAAGACACGACTCCACACGTCACTGTGGGCAATGGAATCGTGCTGTAGCTTACGCGTAATCATTTAACTATAGTTGCTAATCCACGATGTGGGGGAGTTACAAATTGTTCCCAATCAGTTGTTGTTAAATGCCAGTGTGAATGTCTTCTGCCAAGTTGGAAGATAAATTAATATGTAATAATTCCAAGTTTAGATTTGTTTAAAGCCATTGGACCTTTTCGATAAACAGTATTGTCCAAGGCCCACACTTCGTGTATCACAACATCTATATAAAATAACAAACCTGTGAAAATTTAGGCTCAATCGGCCATCGGAGTCGGGAGAAAATAACGGAAAACCCACCCTTGTTTCCGCACGTTTCTTCGTGTCATGACATGTGTTCAAAATAAATTCGTAATTCTCGCTATTCTCGCTATCGAGAATTGATATTGTTGCAATGTTTTCTCAAAAAGTAGCGCATGGAATTTGTTTTTTCTGTACCGTGTATAATGGTTTTAAGTCACTATTTTTTATTTATAGAAAATAACGACTAGTAAAGTCATTCTTACTTTCATGCCTACCACATGTAGGTAAAGTGGTTTTCAACAAGTGGTTTAATCCCAACGAGGCCTGGTTCTTGATAATTTTACCGATACGAAGTCGAGGTAAATTATCAAGAACCAGGCCTCGGCAGGTTTATACCATGCACTAGTTGAAAACCGATTCAGCACACTTTTATTCCCATTCATAAATACCTTTTCGGTCAACAAACATCAACACTTTTGGTCAAAAAGTAAAAACAATTGCCAAAATTACACTCGTTCAATGATTTCTTTCAACACAACACCCCTCCAGCTATGAAATGGTAGAGCCCTCCGCCGTCCTCGCGTAAACAACTCCTTATAAGGAAATGTTTTGCGCGTCGCGCGTATCGCGTGATGTGGCTCAGCTGTTTCAGCCGTTGCTCTCGACCAATAGGAATGATTTCTTTCAACACAACACCCCTCCAGCTATGAAATGGGCTATGAAATGGTAGAGCCCTCCGCCGTCCTCGAGTAAACAACTCCTTATAAGGGAATGTTTTGCGCGTCGCGCGTATCGTGTGATATAGACCTTTTCGCAAATACCGGGGCGCGCGCGTAAAGCTTTGAATTAGGTGCATTGTGGTCTTGCTGGTATCCAAATTTGATTCATATCTATCCCACAATGCACCTCATTCAACAGTCTGCGCTTGCGCATTGGTATTTCCGATAAGGTCTATGGCATAACTGTTTCAGCCGTTGCTCTCGACCAATATGAATGAAGAAACCGTCTTATAAGAACAGGTGCAAGTTTGCGTGTCACGCCCATGTTCCAACACTTTTTACTGGTCATACACCAATGTTTATACACACCCACGTGACGCACTCTCTGCCAATAGGAACTGTCTGATATATTTATGAATGTTCATTTGTAATCTAAGTTAATGATTAATAAACCGGTAAAATTTAATTGCTCATTCTAACTGTTGAATTCTGATTCAACGAAACATTAATCTTCAAACGGAATAGAATGAGCCGGGTATTAAAATGAATGGATTTTTGTTAAACTGGTCGACAATAATCTTTACGATACTCGCAAGTGCCAAATTTCTCGCACCTTTGCCAGTGTACATTGATGCAAACATGGTAAGGACACAATTCCACACGTCGCTGTAGTTGGAATCGTGCCCGAGGTTACGTATAATCATTTAAAGGCAGTGGACACTATTGGTAATTGTCAAAGACTAGCCTTCAGAGTTGTTGTATCTCAACATATGCATAAAATAACAAACTTGTGAAAATTTGAGCTCAATCAGTCCTCGAACTTGCGAGATAATAATGACAGAAAAAAAACACCCATGTCACACGAAGTTGTGTGCGTTTAGATGGTTGATTTCGAGACCTCAAGTTCTAAATCTGAGGTCTCGAAATCAAATTCAGGGAAAATTACTTCTTTCTCGAAAACTATGGCACTTCAGAGGGAGCCGTTTCTCACAATGTTTTATACCACCAACCTCTCTCCATTACTCGTCACCAAGAAAGGTTTTATGCTAAAAATTATTTCGACTAACTACCAATAGTGCACACTGCCTTTAACGATTGTTAATCCACAGTGTGGCGGAATCTTTCATGTCAGTTGTTATACAAGTACTGCGTGTTCCATCTGCTACGTAGGAACTAAATGAAATATCTGGAAAGATAACAATCTGGAGCAAATCTTGACTTTGATGGCTATAACAACGCAAAACCATAACAACAATTTAACCATACGCTTGCCAATCGTCACTTTTAAAAGTAATGGTACATGATGTTATTAAATAAAAAGCACCATTATGCAGACAAATACAATAAATATCACTCATGAAAATCAAGCTGAATAATATCAACAATTAACATTAATGCATCAGTTAAGAGCCAAATTTGTAAGCATAAATAATCGCACAAAGAGATTGTGAAATTATACCATGAGTAAAATATACATTACAAGTAATAAAACGTATGTTAAACTCGCCAATAAGGCTACATGTGAAAGGTTATACTTCTGCAATGACTCCGGTGAGAAATGGGGGTAATGTTCATTTGAAGCCTAATAACAAATGCAATTTAGCGCAAAAATAGCTCGTCTGGAGAGCCCGGCACGATTGAAGGACGAAATGTAATTTGAGTCTATAAAGATCATGACTTTTGAAATGCTTTCCGTTGGATTGCTGTTCTAAAAAAATATTGGTAACATGAAAGGGTTTAAAATTGTTGATGACAATATTATTGAATATTTCATACTGGGTCACATCATATCCCGCATAAAGGAGTCATTATTTCTGGCTCTTGGTTTTGATGACATTGATTTTTGTAAATGAGAGCGGCACGACCTGTATACAATCGATTAATCATAGGTAGATCTCAGACAAAGCGGCTTGCACTCTTGGGATTCAGGTCAACGTAATTCGATCGGCCAAACCTCCCTTGACGAGCTTCCCTGACCCCCTCACAGCTCACCGTGAATTACTCCCGGCATCCACAGGAAATACGGAGATTGCTCCAGGAAGGAGGGAAGAAAGAACCACATCTTCAAAGGAGAGTCTTGACTGTATTTTGTATTGGTTCAGCGCCCTATCGCGAGTGCTGTGGTCACTTTTATCGAAGGGGTATCGCCAAACAATCACCCTACAACTGTTTACTATGAAATAAGATATTTACATATCGTGATTTCAAGAAAGGGGTATGGATCATGGATACCAAGATTGATGCATGGGTGTAACCATTTGATCGAGTCTTGATATTTACTGCCGGCAAGAACGCTCGTTAAAAAAAAAGTCAAGATTGAGATATTTAAGAAGCTTTCTGTGAATTCGTCTCGTCTAAAGTTTATATGTTTGCGTTTCGATAAGAAAACGACAATTCGTCCTTAACTATAGGGCTACTGATGCCAGTAATTCTTGAAGCCGTTTTTAATCACCAGCAATCAATCACTTTGTACAAGTTTTACGTTTTGTGTTGTTTTGTTTTTCAACAAAATACCCTATTTCAGTTAAACTCCTCCCCCCCCCCTCCGAAAAATAAATAAATAAATCACTCAATAAATAAAATAATAAGTCAATAAAAAAAATAAATGTACTGCATTATGGTTTGAAATGTATTGTGGGACATCAATCAACGTGGTCATAGAGTATCGCGTTTTCAGCGTGTATGTAGCGGGGTTCGAAATATACATTGCAAACATGGAACAATATTTTCAACACAAACAATTCAAAGTTTTTTTCGTTTATATAAAACAAAATTGTGTTTTGGTTCATTCACATTCGGTGATGTTTATATAGTTAAGTTTTAATTACTAACTCCTTTTAAATCCATTGGACACTTTCTCAACAGAAAAAAAACATTAAAAGATCAGATTTACAACAAATATTACAGGATTTACAGACGGTAATTACTTCCCTTGCAATATTATTCCATGATATGCTTTACCTTTTGAGAAAACACTAACAAAACAATTATCAATTCTCGATATCGAGAATAACGGATTTATTTTAAACACGTGTCATGACACGACGAAATGTGTGGAAACAAAGGGTGGGTTTCCCCGTTATTTTCTCCCGACTCCGATGACCAAGTGAGCCTAAATTTTCACAGGGTTGTTCTTCTATCAATAAGTTGTGATACACGAAGGGTAGGCCTTTGGACAATACTGTTTACCGATGTTGTGCGTTAAATCTGACTACAATATTTTATAGACAAATTGTGTTTGGTGTTTCAATTTATTTGTTTTGCGTAAGTTATCGCCCAATTAAATCAGTTGTTGCAATACAACGTTTTATAAACTCCATAACAATGTGTTATTAACTGCTTTCGAATGAGGCCTACCCAGAGCAGCTATGGTCTGCCTACATGCACAATTCGAGGCAGAGGCCGCCCTAAGCTGCGCTGGTTAGACAACGTCACAAAGTGGAGTGGGAGAAGTGTCGAAGAACTGAGACGAGCAGCGATTGAAAGACACCAGGTGGTGGCGGCAACTCCATGAGTGCGCCCCCAGTACAACATGATGACGAGGCGGCCACGGAGGCAAGTCTGTGCCGAATGATGATGATGATGATGATGATGATGATGATGATGATGATGATGATGATGAATGAACAACCAGGTGAACGTAGCCCGCCTTCAGGGACAAGTAATCACTGAAATCTCATGAAATACAAACCCACCAATGGCGTCGGAAACTAAAGATCTCCTGCACTTGAATTGATTGCAATCATTCAATCAACACCACACGCTATGAATAGCACAGTACAGTCACATACAATAATTTGAAGGGCAGAAGACCAATTTTACAGGCTGCCGTTAAAACTAGTCCTGCAAATTACAAATAAAACACAAAGACATGCTTTAAGAGAGCTCGGGTGAAAAACAAAGCATAACCAGTAGTACATCAATTGGTGTGACATGATTTATAAGCCCTGGTTGGGATTTAGGTTTCAATTATTCTGCACAGTCATGTACAGGTTGGTCTGTGATGGTAATTGTGGGTGGTGCAATTTCCGTATGGAGGGACACTTGGTTTTCACGATCCAAATAGTTGTAACATTGCACTGTAAAAACAAGTGTTTAGGTTTTAAACACATAAATAAACACCCATCTGTGACACTTTTAAAACACCTAACGCCGTTTATTATGTGTACACGTTTAAATTATAAACATATTCTGTGTTTAAATTCAACACACCGACGGTGTTTAAAATAAAAACAGAACAGTGTGTTTATCTTGTACGCACGTCAAGTGTTTAAAATTTAAATAGCAGCCATGTTTAAACAATAAACACGTATTAAAAAAGTAAACACGTCAACCCGTTCAAATAATAAACACAATAACACGTTTATTGCCTGTGACACTTTTAAAACGTCAAACTCCGTTGTTTTATTATTTCAAGTGTTTAAATTCTCAACATGTGTTTAATTATAACATCAAAATTCAGTTCCTCTTGTTTAGTTATAGGCCCTACTCTCTGCCTGATATTCTGACAGTAAAAGTGTGCTGAAATTAACTAGTAAAAACCAGTGCAATTATTTAACTTAAAAGGGATGTATTTTAACAAAAACCTTTCTTTTTCTGATAGGGCTTACTTCAAATAATCACTAAATCTCTGCCTTTCTGACAAAAATGTTTTAAAGGGATGTTACATCATTGCAGAAATAGAAAACAAAATAACCTACTTGACTGAGAGTACTTTAACATAAAGCATCAGTGAACTCGTTTCGCCAGGTGTTATTTCATTTTATTTTAAACAAAAGTTGAAATTTTTATAGGGATTTTGAATCTATGGCCGGCCGACCATCGTGTTTATGTGAATTTATAATATAAATGTGCACAAAATGCTTGATAAAATAGAAGCCGTTATTCGCTGTTTTCTTGAAAACGTGAAGACTGATTTTGATGAAATGTTCACAGATTAGTTTTATAATATGTATTATAAAAACCAGATGATTACATGGGATTAATTCTTTCAAAAACCAATGATGTAACCTCCCTTTAAAGGGTAACCATACGGCATAAAAAATGTGAACATCATGCATTTTGCATGCTTTTAAAGCTAAAGAAATTATCAATTGCACAGGCCTATTTATAGAAAAGTTCGAGTTTAAACATTCTAAATATCCTTCTAATAACTAGCTGATCAATTGCATTTGCCTATCATAGAAATGTTTGACTTTAAAAAATGTCAATTGCGTATTAATTTGTATATAATAATTGAATAAAATAATGCAATATTGGTTAACTTGATGGTTTGCCACAATATGACCAAACATTTTCAACATCGCCAAAATTAAATGGAACAAACAGTTTTATTCTTTTTTAGTACATCTGAGAAATTACAAAACTTCACAAAATCTCTGCCTAAATACTGACAAACATCCTTCTAGAGTAACCATTGCTAAAATTGAAAAAAAAAAATTACGAATTTTTCACTCAAATACATACATATGGGTCATTCCACGGAGTTGAGACAGGGGCAATAATTTTCCGAATGCTGGTTAAAAAACACAAGGTGTTTTTTACAGAATGTTTGTTTCTCAAACAAATTTCATTTCAAAAAAATGCTACAAGATAAACTTTTAAAAGAGACCACTCTTGAGGAAACTCTGTAATAACTTTCATACCCAAATTCTGCTAAGATGATGGTACATGTATATGGCATAAAGACGAGGGAAAAGTGTGACAAAGATAATCTAGACTTCAAACATTTGTTAAACTCCTAATAAACAACTGTGAAACTTTTATCCATAACCTAATGTTTAATTTTTCAGGAAAATATTTAAAACGAATTTAGATCGACAAGATGATGTTTGACTTATTTAAGTACTTGTCAAGGCTTGATATTTTGTGCAGAATTGACTGAACCTGCTTGACATTTGTCCAGTGTATTTGTCTCCAACAATGAACTGTTGGAGAAAGCCTAATCCCTGGGAGAAAATCTTTGGGTAATCCAAATCAAACGTATAATAAACACCAAGTAAAAGAATGATGCAATCTACCGCAGTCTTGGGGTTAGAGACCACTCTAATGGTGTCCCCACAAACAACACATTGCTGAACCTCGTTGTTATGTACAAATATTACAAGGCGAGGCGAGTCCAGGGGTTTCGTCAGTGTTAATGTATCAGTTTCAGCAGCATCCTGTTGGTAAAATACAATTTAGAACAAGGTAAAAACTATCTGCATTAACATCAACACTAAAAGTTGTGTCCTTGTCTCCTTTTCACACATCTCTGGGCCCTGAGAGAGAACATTGCTAATGCACTGATCAGGCTTTTAGGATGGCATTGATAAACCTCGAAGTACCCCATATAGTTTAGTAGGCTTATGTGCATACTGAATGTATTTCTCTTGGTTTACCATTATGTTCCATTTGAACAGGTGGAGGGGCACAAGAATACTTTGTTTTCCAACGGGCTTCTGGCATTTTCTCAATATACATGTATAACTGTACAAATAACTTTTCCCATCCTTGACAGTTAGGTGAATGCTATACAGGTTTAAAATAAGTATTGTCCAGGAATAATTACCTCATGTACTGTAACAAAGCTTCTGGACTTGGTGCCTTTCCCGCGGTCGAATTTTGTGTTGACTTCAATAAATTCCATCACATCAAGCATCTGCAGAGGGCCCTTCAATAGTTCCGCAAAACAAATAATAGCAAAACTATTAGTTTACTTTATATTGGAATAAATGGATGTCCCCTCAATTAGATTTAAAAGATGATGGACACTCTGGCTTATCCTTTTGCTGATTAACAATAATGTTTAACAGTTTTTAATTATTACACAATGATTCAGAAGAAAACAATTATTTTGTACCTTCCTGTGTATTTTTAATTATTTTTTATTTTTCTTAATAAAATAATAGTCTTCAGAGACGCCCACTTGCTGCCTTTTTTCATATAAAGAACACATAATGACATCCATTTTGTGAACGAATCCGTTTAACCGTCACTTAACAATAATTGTCCTTTAGAAAAGTGCATAAGTATAATGTCACGATGAAGTCGGTGTTGTGATCTAGCATAATCTCAAAGTGTAGACGTTCCCAAAGACTATTATTTTTTTAAGAAAATAGATCACTTTAAAATACACAGGAACACACAACATAATTTTTTTCTTATGAATCGTTGTTTTCCCGTTCATGTTCGTATATTTTTCACCCAACACAATGTTTAGCTGATAGAGTATACCTTTATTTAGCCTTCATTTCCATTGAAGTTCATAATTACTTTGGATTGGAATGATACAACTCAGTAAAACCACAAAATAGTGAAGGAATCTGACACCGTTGTCTGAGATAAACAATCACGGTTCGGTACAACTCTAGGGTACAAACAGAGGCCATTGATGTCCACGACATACAGTTATAACTTATATTCAAAGGTCGTGACCTCGGCACTCCAAAAATAGACACAGTATCTATGCAAATTTCCCGTGTACGGGAAATTTGCATAGATACTGTGTCTGTCATCATCATCATTCCTCCTCATTCCTCATTTCGATCGAGCGGGTCACAAATATACAACAATTTAGCACACCAAAATGTTCCTAAAGATACAGAGAACCAGATATTTTCTGAGGAAGTCGTAATATTTAAACTTGTTGAGATGTTGAGCTTGCCAACTGCCACACTCCAGAACGTTACGTTGAGGTCACGAAACCTTGCATAACTTTACTAACGTTAAATTGTCAAATGCAGTAGTTTCTTTCACGGTATTGATACAAAATTATTACAGTGGAAAAGATGAAGAGTTGTTTGTCAAGTTTGTGATCTGATATTTTTATAGACTTACAGTATAGAAGCGAGAAATTAACAACAAATGCTTGACCTCCATATGATTATGAATGTGACCTTGTGTGATGTGCGGAGTGCACGGTAAAGTTTCGTACGCGTATCGCACAAAACAAGGCTGAACTATTTCAGTATTGTTGTAGGCCTAATGTAAAAAGAAAAATGCACACTAACGTACGTTAGTCACTAACACCAGACTGCCATGAGTTTTTCAGTATTTTGTTAGCCTACCATGAGTCTAAATTAGTTTTGTTCTGGGCTCAGAATTGTTGACTTACCTGAATTTATCTACCGCAGTCGTCGGTTGGCTTGTTCTCATCGTCGAAATGCACTACTGTTAATTACAAACAAAATATGGCCGCCTTTTCCACTCCCGATCCCCCCGCGCGCTGCTGCCGCGCGGCTGTCTCTCATTGGTTGACAGTTTCCTTGAAAGTTCTACGTCACGGTGCCTTAAACGCACCGTCGTGTTTAGTCCATGTTTATTATGCAGCATTGTGTTTATTCGGCGTTTACAAGTGTTATTACAAAATTATCAGCAGCCTAAATAACGCTACTAACTTAGGATATTTAGCACTGTCAACCTTTTGACGACTTTTAAAATACATTCGTGCTGAATTACTTAGATGTTGAGATCAGGAATTACAAAATAGTTGATGATAAAAACATCATATTTTTAAACACATTCAGCGCAGCAGCAAATTAACACGCCTGTTTAATTTATTATCACTGGATGTGTTTAAGTTGATCACACAATGTTTTGGTTTTAAACACAGTGTTTATTTCATAAACGCGTTACGCGTTAGCATTTTTTACAGTGTATAAGTTTAGAGAAGACAATCAGATCATACTGAGAAGACAATCAGAGCATACTGATCGAAACGTCGAGTTGAAACCAACGGTTCTTTTTAGAACCACCCCAACTCATTAGAGACAGTCATTACATGGTGTTACCGCAAACATTTCGTTTCGTATTTCCACCATGCAAAGTTTCAAATCCTACTTAATAATTATAAGTTTGAAAATCCAGTAGGGTGGATACGTGCGCATTACAAGTCTTACTATTATCATTATTATTATTTTTACTAAATTACCTGTTTTTCTCGGAAACTATTGGCAGAAGTGCAAGCGG
This sequence comes from Asterias rubens, assembly GCF_902459465.1. Lineage (NCBI taxonomy): Eukaryota > Metazoa > Echinodermata > Asteroidea > Forcipulatida > Asteriidae > Asterias > Asterias rubens. Next base: position 10,632,094 of record NC_047075.1, on the reverse strand, counting down.
TGGGTCCTTCTTTACTCAGTTTGTACTGTACATTAATACATGTGTTTATCTCACCGCACGCTTAATGCTTCACGATACAAATTTGCTTAATAACCACTGAAGCAAGACTACATTATTATCATTATATTTTGCGTACAGGGTGAATTATTTATGTTCTTATAATAACAAGGCCATACGATACGTTAACGATATGTCACACTTTCCATGAAACATCGATATTCAATGTGTCTCAATGAACGTCTAACCCCCAGAGCCATTTCCGTTATGCAAACATACACTGTTTACGCTTCACGGACGAGTAAGAAGTTATATCGAAGTGACCAATACTAAAGTCATACTAAATTTTTGATGATATTACTTATACAGCAATTTGAATAATTTAACCACTTTGTGCCCATAGGTGTATCTCGCCAGACGCTCAATACATGACGATGACACTTTACAAGATTATTGCTAGTTAATAACTACACATCATCACGGTGTACTTGATTTGGTGAATAACTTATTCTTAACAATATTACAAATAACCACTGAGTGCGTTTACTTTATATTCGACAATATCAAGTAAAAAATTATAAGTTTTTAAAGTGTATTGAAACATTACTTAAAATGTCGTTGTTGAAGGCAGGGGACACTATTGGTAATTTCTCAATACATGTCTGTGCATAAAACCTTTCCTGGTAACGAGTAATGGGGAGAGCTGGATAACTGTGAGAATACGGCTCCCTATGAGGTAATACAGTTTTCAAGAAAGAAGTTATTTCAAAGAATTTGATTTCGAGACCTCAAATTTTGAATTTGAAGTCTCTGAATCAAGCATCTGAAAGCACACGACTTTGTGTGACAACGGTGTTTTTTTCTGTAATTATTATCTCGCAACTTCGACGTCCGACTGAGCTCAAATGTTCACAGGTTTGTTATTTTATGCATGTTTAGAGATACACCAAGTGAGAAGACTGGTCTTTGCAATTACCAAAAGTGTTGGTGTCTTTTATACACAAATAAATGTGATGTTTCCCCTTTGAACATGGGTTAAATAAAAATCCTCCATCGAAAAAGTAGAATTACCCCACTTAGAAAGCGGAGTTAAAATATTGCATCAGATTAAGGTACGGCTCGAATCACGGTTGGAGGAAGTACGTGGGTTAAAGACATTGTACACCATTGGTAATTGTCAAAGATCAGTCTTCTCACTTGGTGTATATCTCAACATATGCGTTAAAATAACAAATCTGTGAAAATTTGAGCTCGATTAGTCGTCGCAGTTGCGATATAACTATGAAAGAAAAAAAAAACACCCTTGTCACACGAAGTTGTGTGCTTTTAGATGCTTGATTTCGAGACCTGAAATTATAAACTTAAGGTCTCTAAATCAAAGTCGTGGAAACTTACTTCTTTCTCGAAAACTATGTCACTTCAGAGGGAGCGGTTTCTCACAATGTTTTATACCATCCACCTACCCCCATTACTCGTTACCAAGTAAGGTTTGAATTATTTTGAGTCATTACCAACAGTGTCCACTGCCTTTAAGTTGTCAGTCCATGCAGGATTTTGTGGGTTTCTCCGGGATTGATTAGTAGGTGTTTGGGCATTCGGCCCTGAACACCTCCTTTTTTTTTTACACCTCCCTATTAAAATACAAATGTGTTTACCTAACAAGAAGGCACTCAAATTGATTTTAACACATTTCAGTGTTGGAGTCTTTGAGTGAGAAAACGAGAACACCCTAATTCCTGCCTTAAGGTAATGTCAAAATATTTGGAACATTATTAGTCTAAATATACCCGCCCCGTGCGATGTTGAGTCAATATTATTTTGCTTCTTCAAAAATATTGGGGAAAAAACAAGCTTGTGGGTATTTCTCTGCTCAGTGCTTACTGCACAACCAAGTAAAGTTAAGTTGTTTTAAGTGTATTGATACAGTACTGAAATGTCGTTGTGGGTGCACAATGGATCAAGTGTCTCTCACCGCACGCTCAATCTACAACTTCGCCTAATACTTATTGAAGCATAACGTTGGGTGCGTTCGTTTAGCTCCCCTGGGTCGACCCCGGTGTGTGGCGTGTTTTTTTTTTTCCCAGGACAAACGTGTGCAGATAATTACCCACGTTCGTCCCGGAAAGAAAACCCGCCACACACCGGGGTTGACCCAGGGAAGCTAAAGGAACGCACCCTATAATATTATCGTAGTATGTATATATATAAAAAAAAATTTTCCTGGGTGAATTATTCATGTTCATTATAACAAGGCCATACTTATATATATCGTGAGTGCCATGATACTGGAATTATTAACCCAGAAGCCGTTCCCGTAATGTAAACATACATTGTTTACGGTCTAGGGACGAGTACTAATTACATGAAAATGCCCCATTAAACAAATATTTAATTACAGCCTGTTCAATTTTGTTAAACCTAATTATCACAGCAGTATGAGTTATTTATCTAATTATGTATATGGAGATGCTCAATGCGTGACGAGACAACTTTGCCAATTTATTGCTTGCGCATAATTACATTTTTAATTATAAAACTTTTTCCCGGAAAACATTTTAGGTAGTGCAACCACGTATTATGTTTGCTACGCGCAATATGCACAAAAATGTTTAATAGTAAATATTTTGTAAAGTACCAGTAAACGATATCCAAATTTTAACCTAACAAAAAATACTCAGCATAAACTGTTTCCATTGTCTGTATTGTTACGGTATACATTCCCCAAAAATAAGATTTATTTGTTTATAGAGTCAAGCTTTTACGAGCTTTTACGAGCACACATATTAAACTCAATTTTGGTTGAGACTAATCCTGATCTGAGAACATCGAACAGTTTAATATGCACGAGACTTGCATTTCAGTTGTTTTTACATCACCGATGTCACTTGTTAAAGGTGTCTTAATTGGTTGAACTGACGCAATACTCGCAGAGAAAGTAAATTTGTGTGATGTGTGATACACAATCCTAAAATTATAAATAAATACTCGTTTGCCATGTAGCGCATCCAACTGTGAGTTCCCCATATCATGTTAAAGGAAAACAAAATGTTTCCAAAGTAAACATTTTGAATTGTTCTGAAGTTTCAGTATATTTCGCAATCTCTGGGAGACTGTTCCATGACTGAATTATTCGTTATCTGTGTGTTTTTTACTAACACTAAACGCCTTTAAATAAAAAAAATGTCGTGCTTGAAAGGAGAGAACTTTTAAAGACAATACACTATTAGTAATTGTCAAAGACCAGTCTTCTCACTTGGTGTATCTCAACATATGCATAAAATAACAAACCCGTGAAAGAAAAAACACCGTTGTCACACGAAGTTTGGGGCTTTCACATGCTTGATTTCGAGACTTCAAGTTCTAAACTTGAGGTCTCGAAATCAAATTCGTGAAAAATTACCTTCTTTCTCGAAAAAATAGTTTACTTCAAAGGGAGCCGTTTCTCACAGTGTTTCATTTTATGATCATAATTACTTAAATTACGTAATTACGTAATTACAAAAGTGTCCACTACCTTTAACGGATATTAACATTTACTCTCGGAATCGAATTACACGAACTTTTCAGAATGATAACTTAGTGATCAATATTGACATCGAACTATTCAATACATTATTTAAAAGGGAACATACAAAACAAACAGTAAAACTGGTCATTTCTTGGTGGCATATTGTGTGCAGAGGATTGTTTACTAGTTGCAGGTCACTGCGATACAAATATAGCAGAACAAGTACAGGGGGTTCAAAGACGTTTCTTCAAAGACGGGCCTTTCTAATGGGTTTGTTATTTACTACCTAATATGTCAACCTACGTGGTAAACCAGAAATTCAGTGACCGCCCAGCCTCCTAAAAATATACAGTATGATAATGCCGTATGGGGAAACCTCGCAAAAAAACAAAAAAAAAAAAAAAACATCAAAGCAAAATTTGTACAGTGGCAATGGTCGAGAGTAGGCCTACACAGTATAGATCATAATTAATTGCCCCTTCAAAGTTGCTTGCTAATATGGACGCTAATGATGATTAAACAATTAACCTCCTCCAATCCGGTTTGCATGGTCGTGCTATTTGCTGTTATGTTATTCCCTTTTCTAAAGAATTCTCTCGTGGGTTCAGGGCTGCTCACAGAATGACATTGATATGGTCCATTATTACATTGTAATACATACCCAACAATGGATATCTCGCAAGCCCATCACGTAGAGTGTGTTGATTGGTCAATCCCACCTGGACACTGTCAAGTATTATTAGAAAGCCAGTGTCACTGATCACATGACATGTCAGAGCAAGACGACACCAATCGAACGTGGAAATACGTGCCATGTATAGTATGTTTTGTTCACAAACACAGGCTTGTGTTGAGTGGCCTGTTTTTCCAGTCAATGTATCCAAGTCTGTATAAACAACCAGGGCCCAATTTCATGAAGCTGCTAAGCACAACAATTTGCTTAGCATGAAATCTCTTCCTTGGTAAAAAAAAAAAAAAAGAGGCTAACCAACCAAAGTTCCACGTGATTTTCAGGACAAGCAAGCAACGGGTGAGTACCAGAAACAAGCAATATGCAACAAATGTAAATTTGGTGGGTAACGATGTATTTTTTTATCAATGAAGAAAATTTAAAGCTAGGCAATTTTTTGTGCTGAGCAGTTCTATGTAATCGGGCCCAAAAGGGGCCCCTAAAAACATGGCTGACATGACAGCTCACTTGGGCGTGCCGTGGCCGAGTAGAAAAGATCATCATAAACCGCTAAGTACAACGGCAATGTGTATTTTCAAGATGAGTTGTACATGTTAGAAATAGTAATTTTCCTCGTGACTACACAGTTTGGCCACCAATTAAGATTGTTATCATTGAACCACAGTACATATTAACCCAAACATTTTGTGAAATCAATCCCTTGGTGTTTGCTGGGTTGAGCATATAAACGGGGTGCATACGTTCGGTAAGACAGACATACGACAGCTTTCTATCGCATATAGTATGGTGAGAATCATTTATTTGTTAGTTATGTGGTTATGTTGATTTATATTGGTTTGTATCCATGGAAAAAAAAAAAATCATGGAAAACGTTACAGTCAGTAACGATTCTCAAAAAAAAAATAAAAAATCCGTGAAGGGATTATTCTACCTTTGTGGCATGTATCTACCGATCCGGATGTTGTACGCATACCTCAAAAACGCGACCACATTTTGGTAGTTTGGGTTTTATTGTATAGAACGATCAATAGTGTATTTCCCCCCGTTTCCCATTTTTATTTTACTAGGTGTAAATGGTTATGTATTCTCAAAAACAAAAGCACCTCAGTAAGTAAAATTTCAAGAGAAGCTTTCTACAATCATAAACTTCAAATTGTGTAAGTTTAATGTACATCTGTGGACAATGTGTTTTTTGTTAGAAAAACGTACATATACCCTTTAAGGTGTGTAGGCTAAAATAACAACCAGGACGTAAGTTTGTCTTTGTCCTTTCTGTTTATGATTGACATTCGTGTATCTGAAGTATTTGTTCTATACAGAATATGTTTGCTAAGAAAACAGTTGCTGGCAGGGAGTGGCAGTGAAAGCACTTGTTATAATCCACTGAAACTGACAAACCTGTAGAAGTTGGAGATCGATCGGCAATCTGGGTCACGAAAAAATATATTAAAAAAACATGTTGCACATTTTAACGAATAAAACACTCACTGAGCGATAAACTCCAAACGCGAAATTAGATTATGTTATCTCATCCAATAGTATGACATTTTGGACAGAAATAAATTATGCACTTTATACAAAATTACTAATTGCATTAGTACAAAACATCCATTAGACCGTGTCAAATCGTCCCATTGAATTTGTAAGGCTGGTCAAATGGTCCCATTAGTTTTGAAAGGCTGGTCAAATGGTCCCATTAATTTTGAAAGGCTGGTCAAATGGTCCCATTAATTTTGAAAGGCTGGTCAAATGGTCCCAATAATTTTGAAAGGCTGGTCAAATTTTGCCATTTAATCGTTATGGCTGAATTGTACAAACATGCCCTTCGGGATAATACATGATGTAAATTGCGGCAATCTGCTAGAAGCGCAAACAAGCACTTGGCCACAGTATACGGATTATAAACGTATGGTGAGCGTTTTGCCAACTCTTTATCTGTGTGAAAACGTGTCAATACAGAATCATACAGTGCGTCTTATCATCGATGTCACAAATTTCAGGCTTTACAGACAAACGGCTAACCATGCATGGATCGACTGGCATCCTTTTACATGAGTCCTTTTTCCAAAGAGGTTTTAAAATGTGCCCAGACAAGACAAGTAGGCCTAAGGAAGACAAAACAAACATGTAAGAAAACGCCCCAAATAATTTGATTGTTGTTTTTTTTTTTTCAAGAAAACATCACAATTTTTTTAAATAATAGGCAGGATGCGAGTATATTTGTTGGTGGGTTGGAATTTAATGCACATTCGCACTGGCTCATTTTGTTTGCATCACGTAAAATACAGTATGTAACTCACAGGGAGTCACATCATCCTGTCAAAAAAAAAATAACCAGTCTAAAATTTCCACTCAAACTCATTCCCCTATGAAGACAAATGTCCAGCAAGGTATCAAATTAAAGATAGGGTCACCACGCCTTGTATCACTCACACAATGCCAAAGTATAAGCTATTGTAACACTCGTATTTATCAAAGTTGGGACATTTTCTCCGGAGGAATAATATAGCTTTTATGAACTCTGAAATCAACGGTTCATAAATAACTGAATCTAGTTTTTGTAATACTTATTTTGTCCTTATAATAAAGCAATGCTTATGGTTTTAAAGTGATTCAACAAAACAAATTCAAATAATTATGTTGGCATCGAGATAAATATACAGACATGAACGCAAACTTACCCTGTGCATCCGAGGATGTGACCGCCCGTGCTACAAACATCCACAACGGCAGAGCCATCCGCGTTACGAACCACATGTACCGTCTGATATCATCCATGATTGTGCGCGGAAATAGGCGACACTGCGAGTATAAAACCAGGCTTCGACACACGGTGTATGGGAGGTAAGCACTGGTGTGCGATGCGCAGTGCGCAGCTTGCTCAGTTGTATTGATGACACGGACCATAGACAAAATAGAAAAATAAATTGTTCAGGTAAATGGACAACTCCTTATGTTTTTTTTTTCTGCAAAATCGAAACAAGAATCTTAATGGCAAATGTAACTCTGTGCCTTGTTTACTACCTAACCAAAGGGGCATACAGATTGTTTTGTGTAATAGTTTCCTTTTAAACAAACATTATGGTTTGCAAATAATGTTTAAACAAAATCAATAAAAACTAAATTTTATTTGGGGTTTACAATATACAATGATTCAACTACGGTAAACTCTGATCACAATAAAGATTGTTTAACGGTAAGGAAAATTAACATTGCGATATTTCGTTGATCATTTTCTTTATTGATTAAATGATTCGGGTACCTTTTCAAAATGACCGCAGATTTACATTAAACTTACAGGGTTTGAATATAGTTTAAGTGGAAAGCTTCCCTTCAACCTACTAACTGGGGTTATGTAGTTTAAATTTGAGGAAAAAAGGGTAAAAAAGTCACAAAATATGTTTCGTATCAGGAAGATGAACATTATTTTAGCATTTCAAATCACAATAACCAGTTATGATATTTTACCATAACCATAGCATAAGTGGTTAATACGTTTTTACATAACTTAGACGAACACTACTTGTTTTACTAATTTCTCAAAAACTACAGCACCTCAGTAAGTAAAAAGTCAAGGGAAGCTTTCTACTATCATAATCTTCAACTGTTTAAGTTAAATGTAAATTTGTGGACATTGCGATTAGTGTTAGGAAAAAGTACATGGACCCTTTAAGTTGTATGACGTATGAACGAGAACCCCTAAAACAAATACAAGATGGAGCACTGAGCAGGAGTCGTCTTAAGCTGCGATCGCTAGACAGTGTGACAAAGCAAGGTGGAGTGGTACAATAGTGCACAAGCTAAGAAGCTGCGATTGACAGATAAGATGAGACGGTGATCCCAAGAGTGCGCTCGATTGCAATCGCTTGAGAACTAGGTGGCTACAGTTGCAAGTCTGTGTCAGGCTCGAAAATCTGACGCCACACTTCGTTCGGCTTTTAAAGACCAGTGTCTGTTTACCATTGCCGATAAGTATTGGTGACCCGTCTAGTCCGTCCTAAATAATGATGACAGCACTAGCAGGATTGACGAAAACTTCAAATCCGTCATGAACAAAATACAACGTTAAGGGAAACCGGCTGGAAGCTCCCACTCTGCAGAGTATGATTGGAGCCATTTAGTTAATGTCGGCCAATCACATAGCTGGCCCGTGGCTGTACATTGTTTAATAAAACTTAAACCCAGTTTGAACGCACGTGCTTGTCTGCGGCAACTGTAAGGGAGTTCAATTCCATATACAGCCACCGGCCTGCATTGATCTTGACGCCACAGCCCACATGCAATATACATTGGGTTTAAACGTTTTATTTGAATAGGGGAATAGGATTTCTACGGTTCTAGTTCAGGTCAACAAAATCAAATATTTAAAGCAATGAAGTTCAATACATCATAACCCACTTATAGTTCTTGTTATAATGATTTGTACCTGGTCAATGGATGCACACACTTGCTTTATTGATTTACACAATAAGGGCGTGAGAGTGCAGTAACAGGGTGAGAGCTATACGGTTCCATGCAGCCTGATCGGAGAGGTTTCGCATGTCTACGGATACACATACAGATAACGATACGTCGGTTCACGTGACGCATATCCGCGGCTATCGTAGTTTGCACACACGTTAGCTACGTATACAGGAGCTTATAGACGTGAGCTAATGCAGCCTTTTAGCTGTATTTTTGTTCCAGATCAAAAACACATTCAACGGAATTACTTTCACTGGTACCGTGCTTGATAACGATAGAAAATTGTTTAAGTCATTTGCAAGCATTACGATGAGAAAATGCAGTGCATAAAACACGGGGTCTTCAAAATAAATATAGGTCATGTTTGTCGGGAAAAACACTCATGATGAAAGCGGGCGCACTCTTCGTGACATAATAATCTATATTTTGCAAAATGTAAACCAACACGCGGCTGACGTGAACGGATACGATTATCATATATGCGTATCTGTATCTGTATTCACACGCCAGCGAAAATTCAAAACAAGTCACACAAGTAGGGCGCACGATGTTGTCATCTTGACGCACCGTATTGTCATTGGCAAGACCTCATGGTTGCTATCAGATATTTTTGCAGATAAAGCCGACTTATAATTAACATGTGAACAGTTATTATAACTACAAAAGAGATTAGTTAGCATACCCGTTAAATTCCATTGAGGGAGCTGTTTGGTTATTCGAACTGTAAGATAACCCTACTGAAAACATCCCCATTAAACGCGATCAACGTATGTTCCCACTCGGCAAAACACCAGTACAACTCGTCCACACCAGAACTAGGCTAACAAGATTACATACGGTAATTGATTGACCATTTTGGGATGAAGAACAAATGGGTCATTCAAAGTTCGGTTACTCGTTAAATCCCTCTGGGGATTAGTAACACAAAATAAAAAGACGAACGTCGGTGGAGGCAGGATTGCCCGAACAAATTGCTATATGGCACGTGACTGATGCCGCTATACAGCACGTTTTTTACACGGGAGCAAGGTTCGATTAACTATATGGAACATGCACCTGGTACGTATATGCTATGTGTTCTGTATGGATGCCATGAGACATTGGGTGTGTTTTAAAGTATATCTAGGCCAGGAGGCGCCTAGAGCCGTTATTTGATCCTGCGAAACATTCAATTTCATGATTTAAAATATAAGAAGACGACATGAAGAAATCGTACACAGTGAATATTCTTATGTCTTCATGTCGTCTTCTTATATTTCAAATCAAGAAATTGAATGTTTCGCAGAATAAAATAACGGCTCTAAGTCAAAGCAGTCTTCAAAACCAGTACATGTGACAGCTGAAACATTTGATGCTTCTTAAATTCAATTTGTGATGGTATAAACTATTTTGTGGTGTCAGTAGACCTGTCAAGTATATACCAGTACAAAATGTTCGTGAAAAGTTAGTGTTAAAATGGGTTGCCACCAGAACACCCAAGATCCAACTTACTTGCTGTAATGTGTGATATTGTTTCGAGAGTCAAAATGGGCACATGACGTATATACCAGTACATTCAAGCACAATTATTGTTTTTTGCACGAGTCGATCCGTCCATTTTATAAACATGAACCACCAATGTCATGATTCGAACCCTCGAAAGCATTCAGAAACGGTTAATATCGTCCCCGGGTTATTAGTGTATGTATTAAATACACTGGACACTATTTGTAAAGGTCAAAGACCAGTATCCTCACTTGGTGTGTATCATCATATGCATGAAGTAATAAACCTATAAGAATGTGAGCACAATTGGTCGTCGAAGTTACTCGCGAGATAATAATTGAGGACAAAGGATCACCCTGTCACACGAAGTTGTGTGCTTTCAGATGCTTGATATCGAGACCTCAAATTCTAAATCTGACGTTTTGAAATAAAAAATAATTGAAAATTACTTCTTTCTTTCGAAAACTACATTACATTAGAGGGGGCCGTTTCTCACAATATGTTATACTATCAAGAGCTCCACATTACTCGTTTCAAAGTAAGGTTTTATGCTAACAGTTATTTTGAGTAATTACCAAAAGTGTACACTGCATTTAAGCATACCAACCACATCATTAGGATTGCAGGAATAAATTGGATAGAACTGCATAATTGAATTGAATTGCAGGATTGACAAGCCGCATCAATATAATTGAAGCGAATTATCTCCCCACGGGATTTGGACAGTTAGATGTCAGCATGTTTCGTTCTGATTGTCAATGCTCAATGACTAATGAGATCTCAGAGCACATTATTGGCAACGGGAGGTCCTGAATCCAAATTGAATCATGTCTTTCATGTAACAGGAAAACCTTCTTCGAACTCATCGGCGAAATGAAGACATTCTTCCGAATGACAAAGACATTACCTTTATCCTGTTGACGGCTTCAATGAATAGAGTCGAGTTGCGGATAGATTGGAAAGTAATGTAATGTGAAAATGTTGAGCTAGACGATCATGTTAAAAGGGGCGATATGTAATAACTGAATTGAATTTAATTGAATGAATGGTTTATTCGTCAAGTATATAAAATACATGAATTTCCCAATCATTGTGTACAGCAACACATAACGTATTAATAATTCGACAAGCAGTCAGTGGTCTGCAAACACTTTTCAAAAGCTATTAAACTCCAGCAGAGACCTCAAATTCTAAATCTGACGTCTTGAAATAAAAAATAATTGAAAATTACTTCTTTCTTTCGAAAACTACATTACTTTAGAGGGGGCCGTTTCTCACAATATGTTATACTATCAAGAGCTCCACATTACTCGTTTCAAAGTAAGGTTTTATGCTAACAGTTATTTTGAGTAATTACCAAAAGTGTACACTGCATTTAAGCATACCAACCACATCATTAGGATTGCAGGAATAAATTGGATAGAACTGCATAATTGAATTGAATTGCAGGATTGACAAGCCGCATCAATATAATTGAAGCGAATTATCTCCCCACGGGATTTGGACAGTTAGATGTCAGCATGTTTCGTTCTGATTGTCAATGCTCAATGACTAATGAGATCTCAGAGCACATTATTGGCAACGGGAGGTCCTGAATCCAAATTGAATCATGTCTTTCATGTAACAGGAAAACCTTCTTCGAACTCATCGGCGAAATGAAGACATTCTTCCGAATGACAAAGACATTACCTTTATCCTGTTGACGGCTTCAATGAATAGAGTCGAGTTGCGGATAGATTGGAAAGTAATGTAATGTAATGTGAAAATGTTGAGCTAGACGATCATGTTAAAAGGGGCGATATCTAACAATTGAATTGAATTTAATTGAAGGGTTTATTCGTCAAGTATATAAAATACATGAATTTTCAAATCATTGTGTACAGCAACACATAACATATTAATAATTCGACAAGCAGTCAGTGGTCTGCAAACAATTTTCAAAAGCTACTTAACTCCAGCAGATGGCGAGTGAGTGACTTTCATCTAAATATGGAAAGTTTATTGTATTTCTTTATTGTATTGTATTTTTATATTTATTTTGTAGTATTTATATTTAAAATTGATAGGCTAAGCCATTTTAATTGTTACATATATTGTAATGATTTTTTTTAATTGTGTTATTGTTCGTTGAATGCTTCTGAATGCAAATTTGAATTATTTTTGTTTTACTAAACCATTAAACAAACCATAACACATATCCTACTACCATTTATTTCACAACACACTGCAACACTAGAATTGACACAAATTAAAATTATACCGTATAATAACAAACATAAGATTTTCACTTTTAATTTTAAAACACATTTCATCACTTGGTATGATTACTTAAACTTGTCAAACTCAATTAAATTATCCTACATTAACATCAACTTGTACTACATGGACAGTTCATGAAGCAACTTTGTCAAAGGGTATAATGTACTTTTTCTAACACAAAACACAAAGTTCACAGATTTACACTTAACTTACACAATTTGAAGATGGTAATAGTAAAGCTTCCCGTAAAATATTTGTGAAAAACAGTAAAACAATGGGTGGTATAAATAAAAACTAGCATTTGCTTTTACAACAATCCTTTTCAAGTTTAACTTTAAACTTAAGTTTGCAACAAGTCTACATCTATTTCTAACGAGTCCACAGTAAAGTGTATATCGTAACGAGTCTGGTTGAGTGTAAATTCCTATGAAATAAGTATGCTAACGTTTATCAATAGTAAGACGTAACAGCAAAAGTGTTTATCAAACTACGGAATATTTTTACGAATCGTTACAACAGTTAGAAATGAAAAGAGTAACATTATAGGTATTAGGAATATAAACAAATGTAAATTTAGAAATGATATCTTAATAAAGTATTTCATTGGTTGCTTGCTTCAATATCACATACGAAAACATCACTGCCAATTTGTTTTACTTACAGTTATCCTGTCTAATAATGTGCCTAAGGTATAATGTATATTATTTGTTTTAGTAGTTATTATATGTATAATAGTATAATAAAAAAAAAGTGTCAGGAGTGGGATTCGAACCCACGCCTACAGAGTAGACTACGACCTGAACGTAGCGCCTTAGACCGCTCGGCCATCCTGACCGGATATTTCCCCACTTCGTAATGAAACGAACCTTTGTAATATTTGTTTTATATCGATATGGTTTTATTACGACAATGCAACGAACGCTGCATTAAACCAAATAAATAGTCCAACTTTAAAGGGAAGGTACACGTTTCGTAATTACTCAAAACATTGTTAACTTAAAAACTGACTTGGTAACGAGCATTGGAGAGCTGTAGATGGTGAAAAACATTGTGGGAAACGACTTCCTCTGAAGTAATGTAGTTTTTGAGAATATGGTAATTTCTCACCAAAATACTAAAATACTTCTAGCTAGAAGTATTTTATTCCTATACGAAAGCACACAAATTCGTCCAACAAGGGTGTTTTTTCCTTCATCATTTACTCGCAACTTTGATGACCGATTGAGTCCAAACTTCCACAGGCTTATAGTTATTTTATGCTTATGATGTGATACACACAGTGAGAAGACTGGTCTTTGACAATTACCAAAGGTGTACCTTCCCTTTAACAAAGACAACGAACGATTTGAATTGTTAGACAATGTTTTTGAAATTAACACGAGACTTCATCAGGGTCAATTATTTTCGAGTCCCTACTTTTGATTAATTTGTCTGTTGTAAACCTGTCGTACTTCCATGCTACAATTATTAAGTGTACCTGCCTCTGTTGGTAGGTAATGGCACGCTTGTAATCTGGGTTAGAACCTAGGTTAGCGATGCCAACAGCTAGGTACATTGCCCAGCAGAAACTGGGGCGGGCTTTCACTGCCCCTAGGACCAACGACAATGCGCAGTGACAAACTTTGAGTTTATATTACTTGCCGTAATTTCATGCTGCATTTCTTGAGCGAGTAACTTCGACCTTTCCAACCCATCCACTCTATTCCCTGTCCTAACGGCGCGTCTGCCTGTTGGAAGTATACACCATTCAGATTAGCAGTATGGCAATCTCTATACCACCAGGCACCGGTAAATGTCACAGCACAGTTTACACTCCACACATCATTGTCCTGATCCTTGGTAGTGAATTAGCGCCCATTGTGCCATGCTGTCAATGAATCGACTGCTGTACTTTGAGCATCATATAAACCGACCTCGAGAGTGTACTTGTCACCTATAACACCAAACTCACCATAAGAAGCCCAAGCTCTGTTAGACTGCCAATCTTCCATATCTACTCTGAGTTGCCATTGACCCGATCCAGTAAGGTCACGCAGGATATCATTCCCCAACCAGAACTCATTATGCAGATCACCAAACCCAGATTGGTATTCAGTCCAGTTACGGTAAAAGTCAACAGAGCCGTCTTGTCGCCTCTGGAACACGATCCAGCCTCCTCCGTCTGTCTCCATATCGCAGTAAACCTGTAACCCACCAGATGGACTTGTTTGATAGATTGTGTATATGCCACTCTCACGATAACCAGCTTGATACATCATAAAACAACTGTTGTAACTTGCAGTGCTCTGTGTTGGGAACAGATTGTTGTTCACATTGTCATCATAGTACACACTTCCTTGCAGGTCAACGAAGTCATCTGGGTTGCGTGCCCTGCTGCCATCGTTCAACACACATAAACGTTTTATGATGTGATAGTTGACTGATACACATTGTGGATCTTTGAAGCATTGTCGCACACAGTTGACTGGAGATGGTTCAGTTTTCCAACTAAACACATGGTTCAGCAACGCACGATCGCGGACCATGTTAAAGGCTGAACCGTTTGTGCACTCACTGATGCAACTTTCCACCATGGAAATAATCATGACAACAACCATGAACAGTTTCATGATGAAGATAATATGAAATTTACCAGAAGCAAGCTAGTATCTTCACTTGGTGTTGATCTTTAACTGTACGTCAGTTACATGGACAGACCTATCCGCACGGTTAAAGTACCGAACATGCACTGTGGCCACAGCGAAAATAGAATGGTATGTAGTGTACAAGCAGCACTTTGTCAATCTTTGTAGAGCAATTTGGACAACGTTGCCTCCGTGCAACTTTCCACCATGAAAATAATCAAGACAGCAACCATGAACGTTTCAACTCTGAAGGTAGCTAAGAAAGCTGTTAGATGCAATGCAGTTATCTTCACTTGGTGTTGATCTTTAACTGACTGTCAGTAACACATACACCCTTAACCGTACGGTTCCAAACACGCACTGTGGCCGCAGCGAGGATTAAACTGAGTGTGGTGCCCAAGAAGCACTTTGCAATATTTACAAAGCAATTTGTGCAGCGCATCTTTTTTATAATTCATAACAAAGTATTACATTATTGATGAAATTGCTTTTAGTTTGTATCTATCAGTATGACCTATAACCTTGGCCTTGTCGGCCTATAGTCAAGCCATTAGTTATTAATTCAGCTAAGTGCAAAGTTGGGTTGAAAGGACACTAGATAATGTATGATGGTGGCTAAGAGGTTTAATAAGGTCATATAGGCTAAGTGGCTTGTTTAATTTATAGACATTGGAGACTTTTGGTAATTGTCAAAAGACAGTCTTCTCACTTGGTGTATCTCAACTATGCATAAAAAAACTGTGGACATTTGAACCTAATTGGTCCTTGAAATTGTGAGATAATAATGAAATAAAAGGCACCCTTGTAACACGGTAGCTGTATGGTAAGCACGGGTTATTCGCTTAGGAGTGACAGCATTTAAACACAAGTTTATTGTCAACGGATACCGAAATATAATATGCTTGGAATTAATACTATACCAATGATGAATTACAACACATCGGGTTGCATAAGTCGTTCAGGAAACTAAATGCCATGCTATTTGAGATTGGTGTAATGTGAGTAACTTATGGATTCTACATTGATCAATAATCACCACTACGAGGTAACCTATGGAGGAAACGATATAATAAAACTTTCTTATGGATGGGGGAAAGACGATTTCTAATTTTGGTAAATCCTGCGCCGCGTGGCCATTTTAGTTGCAATGTCCCCATGGTTTGATGTCAGCGCACTGGAAAGCTTTTGATCAGTTTATGGTAAAGGGTTACGTTTGAATTGGTATACGTTGTAATGTTCGTATCTGTGTGTGTCATTAATTAAATCACCGAAGAGCCCCAGGGAACAATTTACATGTTGGATCCACTGGGCGGGATCGGACGGTGAATTATATTACGGGTAAATAACTCCGATTGGGGCACAATTGAATCATGCTATTTAAGATCGGTGTAATGTGAGTAACCCATGGATTGCCCGCAATAAGTTTTCATCCATACGAGGTATCTGATGTTAGAAACGAGTGAATAACAAAAGTACATGGGACATTACGAAACATGTTGGTGTTTAATTCTGCTGCGAGGGACCATATTGGATGAAACGCCTCATGTGCTTGTTGTCAGCACGATGGAAAGCTTTGATATTGTAGGTAGAGGGTAGCCTTGCTCAAGGCAGTCGCATTATTCGCTCCGAAAAGACGCCGCTGTAAACCCACCCGTATACCATGTGCGTGGTGCGTGCGATCACACCGCATGACCCACCCGTATACACACTGTCACATCGTACGACTACTGTGCACACAAGTCATCCGCACTCGTACCACTAACCGCATGCGGAGGCCGTCAGGCCGACAGCCTTGTCGGGTCTGTTACTTCCGGGTTACTTCCGGGTTTAATGTGCTTCATGAAAAAAAATTCCTCTCGTAAAAAAAAATGGGGGGGGGGGGCTCTCGGATATGCTAGTGAGAATATGTATACCTTTCGTCAGACCTATCAGACAACACAGGATGTGAGGCAAATTAATTATTCATTTTGACGTCCAATCACGCACTTCCCTTATCACGACCTTTGGACCCAATCATGCTCGCTGAGCGTCCGTGGTGGTGGCACATGTCTCGTCTTTCCCGGGCATTATGGTAATGAGCTGACCGTGGGAACTCTTCGCTTATTATAGTAATGAGCTCAGTGGCTTCAACACATACCCTACAAGGCTGTGGGCCTAACGGCCGACGCATGCGGATAGTGTACGGGGGCATCGTTTCGTGCGATGTTACGCACAGTGAATACGAGTAGGTTTTTATACAGCAGCGGTCTTTTTTTCGGAGTGAATAATTCGACTGCCTTGAGCAAGGCTAGGTAGAGGGTTAGTTTGGGTGTTACGCACGATGTGATGTGTGTATCGTTGCGTGTCATTAACTTAAAGTCACCTGGAAGTAAATATATATTTTGTTCAAACATAAGACTATATGTTAATGAACAATAAAACAATTGTTTTAGTAATTGTTTGTCACGATTCATATGTTTACAAAGTAAATAAAGTTCCTCAGGGGTGACTCCGCCTTTGTGACGTCAATCGAGGCAGACTTTGCCTTGATCAAACATCGACCCCCCATTGAATCTGCCTGCAATGCGTAGAGTTCGTTCAAGTACATGTAAGTCCAAGTGAGTCTTCTCACTTGGTGTGTCTCAATTAATGAAAACAAAATAACAATTCTGTGAAAGTTTGAGCTCAATCGGTCGTCTAAGTTTACTTCTTTCTCAAAAATCACGATACTACAGAGGGAGCCGTTTCCCGTAATGTTGTATACCATCAACAGCTCACATTACTCGTTACCAAGTAAGGTTAAATGCTAATAAATAGTTTGAGTTATTACCAACATCGGTAGCGTCCACTGAATTTAATGTGATCATAAAGACAATAATTTGAAATCGTGTTTCTACGTAATTGTGTGTAAATTTGTATGTGCATTCCCTGAATTTACATGGATGTTTAATAAATGACATCATGTTTCTAATTCAAGCAAGCCCACAGTGAAATTCTGAATAGTTTAATGAAATACAAGGATTTTGTTTAAAGGGGAAATTGAAATTAAATATGGACCCTTGTGCAGGCAAACTATGACATCGTCGGGAGTGAGAACACGGTGACAACACGCATCATGTTGATGGTATTCGTTGTGTTCATATTGATATATTATGTTTTACAGACAGAACAGTAGGAGTGGAGCCCTCCGTTAGCCTGTTCAAACGAATAAGGCAGCACAGTGCAATTTTTGGTAAAAACAGAATTGCCATTCTGTCAGTCCTGCTTCCCCTCATACATCTGTTCTTATTGCGGCTCTTAACCGTTTAGACACATTTCTACAGAACCGAGTGACGCATCAAGTTTTCAAATGTTGGTTTTCAATGCACGGTTCGAACTCGACGCATGAGAAGCTTCGTAAATGACAACAACTTCAGCTTCTGAGAGAGTTCCGGACCCAGTTCAGTAGCAGGTCCTCACAAAA
This sequence comes from Asterias rubens, assembly GCF_902459465.1. Classification (NCBI taxonomy): domain Eukaryota; kingdom Metazoa; phylum Echinodermata; class Asteroidea; order Forcipulatida; family Asteriidae; genus Asterias; species Asterias rubens. The sequence goes on along the minus strand of NC_047075.1, from coordinate 10,613,624 downwards.
CATTTCTATGGTGCATATCGAATATCGCAATTTATTGTATGTGGTCACATTTGGTTTCTTCTTGTGATTTCTTCGGCTCACTCCTTCCTCTGCAAGCATTTTACTTTGATTAGGACTCGTCTTTTAAAGACCGTGATTCAATAATTTAGGCTAGTCACAAAACTTAATTTTATTTTTGATAATATTTTCAGCTTTTGAGAAGGTTCCGGACCCACTATTTCAATAGCAGGTCTTCACAAAACCTTTCTTTGGTGCATGTATCGAATATCTCAATGTATTGTTATTGGTCATATTTAGTCTTTTCTTGTTCTTTGCTTAGTTTCACTCTTTCCTCTGCAAGCAATTTTACTTTCATTATGACTCAAATCATAAAGACTGCGAATCAATAACTTCAGGCCAGTCACAAAACTCCATTTGATTTTCGAGTACCTCTATATTTTGAACAAACCAGAACAAACATATCGGGTGGCAGGATGTCATAAAACAAACACTTGGCTTGCTTTCTCCTAATTAGACCCGGTTCGATTTGGGGTTTCAGTTGCTACCTAACTGCTTCAGTTTCCCCTGAATAATCGATTGATTTTTGTCCCGCATTTTAAGACAGTGGACACTATTGGTAACTGTAAAAGATTAGTCTGCACACAGTTGATGTATTTCAACAATATGCATAAAATAACAAACCTGTGAAAATTTTAGCTCAATCGATCGTCAAAGTTGCGAGATAATAATGCAAGAAAAAAACACCCTTGTCACACGAAGTTGTGTGCTTTATGGTGCTTGATTTCGAGACCTGAAATTCTAAACTTGAGGTCTCGAAATCAAATTCGTGGGAAATTACTTCTTTCTCGAAACCTACGTCACTTCAGTGGGAGCTGTTTCTCACAATGTTTTATACTATCAACCTCTCCCCGTTACTCGTTAGCAAGAACGGTTTGATAGTGATAATTATTTTGAGTAATTACCAATAGTGTCCACTGCCTTTAAAGTTGAAATTGCATTATATTGTTCGTTGCCCTGTCTCTGTAGAGTGACTAATTCGCAATTCTAAGAATCATCGGATTCACAACAGTCAGAATAAAATGATATCAAATGTAAATGTATTATGTCAAATAGATGTTCAATGTTATATGCATGATTAAGTTGTAATTCTTGAAGCACTTTCGGTTGCGTTATGTTTGCATTACTTTATAAAGGTCCAAGTTCCAAGAAAGCCTCACATGTTTTAACATTAACATGCATGGCAAGTGTGGTCTACTTAGCAAACTAGTCTAGACAGGAAGAGTAACTGGATTGAACAAGATAACTTGTGTTTAACGTAATTATCCATAAAGTAAGAAAAAAGACTGCTTTGAGTCAATTTTACACGTTCCAAAATTCGTATGTGACGAAACATTAAATTTATACTTTCACGGATATAATACACAACTGAGTGACAGCATGAGAGCGGTGCATATATCACCCTGATGTATTATCACATAGATGCTCTCGAGGATTAGAGATGTAGAATCAGGGACTCCTCATCTCGGTAATAAAGGAATGCTAACAACTGAATGAGTCGAGACCGATTACAGGCACATCGGCCGAAGTCTCCCCTTCTAGTTTATTCCTGATTCCCTCCTCTTGGTTATATACAATAAATATCTTAGAACAAATGATCTTATATCACGTGCCTTAAGTACTGCTGGCTCCTACTGTTCGCTTTCTACTTACACAGCTGAACAGTGAATGTTTCATCCCGTCTTTAAGTCTCCAGAGAGGAGGAAAGTCTGGCATCGCCTAGCCAGGGCAATTATAGCGCTGTGACGAATTACCCCGAAGGGACAGCACAATTCCAGTATGTCGCTAATGTGTTTTCTGTCAACAACTGTAATTATGTGTTAAAAGGTATTATTAAACATTGCATATGAGTACGTATAAATGAATGTGTTTGTGTACGTTTTACTTGCGGCGGGAATAAGTAATAGTTTACCTTTACACTTGTGTGTAAAAGGATCTGTTGGCTTTCCTGAGTTATGTGAAGACAAAAAAACAGGCGTATTACTCTAGCAGAATTCAAACCCGCGCCATGATACAGCTAATGTCATAACTATCCGAAATTGCCATCTAGTAGGAAGAGTAGAAGCATTGTAAATCCTAGCAGCGTGCACTGCGATGATATAAGCCTATGTTAAATGCAACGGGATTCGACAGGTACAAGCTTGTCATTAAGGTTTAACCCTTACACCCATGTGTTTAAAGCACCATATTCCCACAGACAAACAATCTCAGAAAGCATAAGCCCTTTTCACACTGTATCTCATTTACCCGTGGAATACAGCCCCGGAGAGGCCCCGGGACTTGTTTTTACCCCCAATGGTTACCCCGGCGCACCTTCACGTTGTATCACTATTCCACGAGGTTCCGGTTGCAATGACGTCACAAAAATACAATACCGCCCTCTAGCGACAGGTTTAAAACTTTTCAAAATGAACTTTTTGAAGATGTGTGTGGTGAAGTTTTGTGTAACACTTCAGACCGTTATTCCCAGGGGTCAACCCCGGGGAATAGAGTAGTGAGACAAGGGCGTTACTCAGGTGGGATTCAGACCCAGGACCTTTATGTCTTGTTTTGGAGGATCACCACGTACACTGTAAAACCAAACGTTTAATATCTAAACGCTTTCATAAACGCCAAATTGTAACGATTTATAAACGTTTTGACGCATTTACTTATAAACTGTGTTTAGACTCTACACATGTTTAATACTGGGACTTAAACGTTGATTGTAAACACAGTAATGTTTATGTGTTAAACATGTACACGTTTAATAACTGAACACAGCAACACACGTTTAATTTCAGAACGCAAACACGTTTATTCGATTAAACATCTAAATGTTTAACAATTAAACACTTAAACATATTTATTATTTGTTGTTAAACACCACAACATGTTTAATACCTAAACATAACACTGTTTATCAAAATGTTTAATGTTTATTAAATAAACACTTTGACGTGTTTACAGACCTGTAACGATTTTTAAACACACCGACGTGTTTTAAATTGTGCATGTGTTTAGCTCTAATCAGTACAACAATTATAAACACGTCTATGTGTTTTTAAAGATGTTTCACACTTATACGTATACAAAATGTTTAGATGTTTATTTATAAACACTTTGACGTGTTTACAGGCCTGTAACGATTTTTAAACACACCGACGTGTTTTAAATTGTGCAAGTGTTTAGCTCTAATCAGTACAACAATTATAAACACGTCAATGTGTTTTTAAAGATTTTTCACACTTATACGTATACAAAATGTTTAGATGTTTATTTATAAACACTTGACGTGGTTACATGCCTGGAACGATTTCTAAACACTCAGACATGTTTTTAAATTGTGTACGTGTTTAGCTCTAAACAATAACAAAAATTATAAACACGTCTATGGGTTTTTAAAAAGATTTCACCCTCATACGTATAAAAAATGTTTACATATAAACACTTTGACGTGTTAGCTCTAAAACAATAAAACTAAACAATTATAAACAATGTGTTTAAAAAATTGTTGTTCACATGCATGTTTAAATCTTGTTCATGTACTTTTCTTATAAACACTTTGACGTATTTATGGGCCTCTAACATTTTTAAACACAGTCCACCGACATGTTTTTCAATTGTAAGTGTAACATAAAAATAGACATGTCAATGTATTTAAAAGCACGGTTATAATGATAGTGCTTTCGCTTTGCTGATTAACACCTTGCAAAAGTACAGGACACAAATTAAAATCTGAGGCATGCCGTCAGTTGTTTAACTGGGGAAGTCTCCCCCAACCTGCCACCTCCCACCATGCAGGGCCCATTTTCATAAAGCTGTTTAGCAGAAAATACTGCTTAGCAAATTTCTCTACTAAGCAAAAGTTGAGTGGGGACCAGTCACAACAATGTAAGCATTAAGGAATTTTGGCTGGTTACCTGTTTCTGCTAAACAAGATTGTTCTGTGCTAAGCAAGATTATGTGCTTATAGGCTTTACGAAATTGGGCCCTTATGAGATCAAAGAAAAATCAACTATGAATATTGAGTAATAAAAACCACTTTTCTTTTCATCGGTTTTGTTACTCCGTTCTATATTTCCTTTTGAGATGACATGGGTCTGACAAAATCAAATACATGAATCTGCCTGTAAATAAAGTTGAAAACATTTAATAATTCGCCAACAGTCAGACAAGTTAAACCCCTTAATTGTCAAGAAGTTTGTGTTGTGTGGCTGGTGGATTTTATTTAATGCTCATACCCTGTAACTGTTTTTAAAACAGCAAAAATACTGCAAATTCACAGTAAACACCCACAAAACATGTTAAACCACCAAATGTTTAATTTTGAAATGCCTATTAACTGGGCTGTCTCGTCACACTGTTAATTGCATGGAATTTGATTTTGCTGATAGCGAAACCACTGCAAGCTGGCGGCGCACGCACGTCAGATGCTTGACGAGATAGCCTCTTCAATTCCTATTTAATTCTACATCAGTATAAATACCTAAAAACATGTTAAAATGTCAAATGTTTAACACAGCCTTTTAAAGCCTTAAAAATAACCTTTAATTTGAAAGGTACATTGTAAGGTTTTTGTGCCCCAAAACGTTTTACATTTCATTCTACATTATTTCAGGTATTAAAGTTGCATGGTCCATGTTCCGGTAGAAAAGGAGACAAATTTGAATTTTTCTGGTGAGCGAATTTGGAGAGAGTATCAATCACAGTAGCGAACAATATTTTAAGTTTTCAGTTTTGAAGGCCAGAAACCACGAAATAAAACTACAGTACTACACTAAATCGAAATTTGGGCCATGCAACTTTAATTAAGGTTTTCAGAAATTAAAGGTATAATTCAAAGTTCTGTAAACATCAGAATCAAAATACTGAAACTAACTTGTGAAACTTTAAACTTGTTTGTTCAGAAAATGCTCAAGTAGACAGGAATCCAATGCGAAATCCTTTAAATTTTGGCCAAACTGAAACATTTAAAGGATTAGTCAGCAGAATTTCCACTGATGGAAGTTGATGATGATGCTACTGCCAGCTTTTGGCGCAGTGTGTTGCTGAAGACCCTATACTTTGAACTTTTTTTCCCTTCAAATTGCACCCCACCAATACAATGAGTCTGGAGTGTACCAAGAAGTTGTGAATATATTTTGGGGTACTCCAAATCAAAAACATAATACACACCCAGCAGCGTGATTACAGCGTCTGCGACTGTTTTAATACAAGAAATGTGGACACCATCTCCAACGATGAAAACTCCCCTGATCTTGCCGTCACTTTTGATGATCATGAATTTAGGTGGCTGTCTATCGTCAGTTTTCAAGGTGTCATCAACTTCGTCATCTTGTACGTCCTGAAAGTTAAATGTTTGAAATATGAAAGCAATTTACAATATGCATAGTCCGCACTTGGCAACAAAATAATTTTCCACGGGTATGTTGTTGCAGAACGAAAAACAGAGGCTCCAAAAAGTTTCAAAATTACTACATGAAAATTCATGCTAGTAGCCTTCAGGGGCAGATCCAGTTGGGCTACCAACTCCTGCTTGAATAAAAGCAATTTTCCACACTACAGAAAACCAGGAAATTACCATCATGGCGGTGGAAGCGAATAAAATGAGCAGCAAAACTATCATATGACCTACTAGTATAGCAACAGAGGGAACACTTGAACTCATTCTCTTCCATCATGCAATTATGGCTAAAAACCAAAACAACACAAATATTTACAATACTGAACTAGGCCTACCATGATGACGATATTTTCGCCAGTGGGGTGAGATTCACTTGTTAAGGAATGCATTTGAGTGTACATGTACTGTAAAGCTTGAGTGTACATGTACTGTAAAGCTGAACTATTTGCTGATTGAGAAGCATAGCATAGCAAGCATATACATTCTTCCGACAGATAACTGAAATTAATTATGGCCTGTTGGCTGGCCTATGCATGCCATGGAGTACTGTACTGACAATGACTGACGTTAGCATGGTTAGGGCCTATAACAACTTAAGCCTACTTCGCCCTACACTACAGCTATGACTAATGTGAGCTCGGGAGGCCTAGGCCTACACATGACTACAGCCTAACAAACAATAAACATACAAACATCCAACAAATTTTAAAAACTAAGTAAATTTCGAGGGGTACGATGATGATTGATAGTTGATACTGATGCTGAATGACATATTATTTGATATACCATGTATACCTACCTAGCCTCCTAACTATCCTATTCCTAGTCCTTCCTAGAGTAGACCTGTCAGTGTCATAGTCCTACCCTATACAAATTGTACTTAACTTGACTTAAGGTCACGATCACGTTAAGAGGCCGTAATATTACTTTAAGTTTTAAGTCATGATTGTAAATGTAAGTACCATAATATGCCTACCACCGCACACGGTATGCCTAATGTTTTAATGTGATACTTTAGTCTTTATACGTAGTGTAGTGGATAGTGTTAGAATTAAATTTAACGTTAAATCGACCCTGGCCCTCCACTCCGGCTCCGTAAACGCAAAAGTTAATACAGGGGGTCTAATAATTTTGAGCCTTACAAACGTATCTGAAACATCTACTTAGTATAATCAAACCTGATGAGTGTGATGGGTGATCAAGCAGCAGACGGCAAGTATGAAACTGTGGTGACTCAGAGTATCGCCGAGTTATGAGTGATCTTGAGTTGGTGACGGCCGATGATTACATGCAGAATGATGCTACCCTCGCGCTGCCCTTTGCATATGCTAGCTACACAGTACTACTATGTATGTACACGCGTCCAATACACAAAAAGTTATCAACTGCTGTCAATGTTGCTCTTGTCATTGGCGCGCGCGGCAAATCTTTGGCAGGCAGCCAATTAGTGGATCAATGTCATGTTCAGTTGCTCCTGATATAGGCCTACGAAGTTTAAAAACGAATGTGTTTATCAAGTGTACAAACTAAACACATGCACGGTTTAGACGATAAACGCACCGCATTGTATGTTTAGTTTAAAAACGCATGTCACGTGTATAAACTAAACACATCCATTTGTATTTTATTACGTTTAGTTTAAAAACGCATGTGTTTATCATGTGTATTATAAACTAAACACACTGTGTTTAGACGACACTTACGCACAAAGTTTGTATTATGTCATTATGTGTTTAGTTTAAAAACGATGTGTTTATCTTGTAAAACTAAACACAGTGTGTTTAGTTTAGTTTATACACATGATAAACACATGCGTTTTTATTATTTTGCCTGTGTTTATCACATAAACTATACACATTGTGTTTAGAAGATAAAACCCGCCATTTGTATTGTATTGGTAAATGTTTAGTTTAAAAACGCATGTGTTTATCATGGTGAATAGACTAAACATACTGTGTTTAGTAAACGCACCAAGTTTGTATTATATTATGATATGTTAAGTTTAAAAACGCACGCGTAAAACTAAACACATTGTGTTTAAGAACGCACCATTTGTATGTTATTATTTAGTTTAGTTTTAAACCGCATGTGTTTATCACGTGTATAAACTACACACAATGTGTTTAGACGATAAACGCACCAAGTTTGTACTAAGTTATATGTTTAGTTTAAAAAGGCAAGTGTTTATCTTGTGTGTAACTAAACACATTGTGTTTAGATGATAAACGCACAATTTGTATTTTATTATCATACGTTTAGTTTAAAAACACATGTGTTTATCACGTGTATAAAACTAAACACATTGTGTTTAGACGATAAACGCGCCATTTATATTGCATTATTATATGTTTATTTTAAAAACGCATGTGTTTATCTTGTGTAAAACTAAACACATTGTGTTTAGATGATAAACGCATCATTTGTATCGTACTATTATGTGTTTAGTTTGAAAACGTGTCATGTGTTTATCACGTGTAGTAACTAAACACCATGTGTTTATAAGAGATATATTATACGACCCACACCACTTTGTTAAACGTTTTGCATTGCTTAAACACTCGGTGTTTAAATGATAAACGCGTCATTTCTAGTTTTGTTATCATGTGTTTAGATTAAAAACGCGTCATGTGTTTATCAACCAAATCCAACATGAAAGTGTTTAGATTATAAACGCGTCATGCGTTCAGCGGTTTTACAGTGTAGGTTCTTTTCATCTCCGACAAAATCATGGTAAACTTTTTTAGCCGCCATTTGTCAAAGTTTCCCGTGGAGACAAGATGTTCGTTGTAATCCACGTTGTCTTGAAATATGATAGGGCGGAACGAAACAAATGTGTTGCTTTTGGCCCGATAATCCCAAAGAGCTGCAAAACCACGAACTATTGCTTTTGTTTTCACCCTGAACAAGTTAATCGGGCACCAGTAACATACGTTAAGTGAGAGTCTCTTTTGGCTGGTAACCATTTTCTGGTTAGCATTTTAATGTGCTTAGATTTTTTTGTGATTAAGCAACTGTTTGGAATTGGCCACTTTCTCTTTTATAGTATTCGTGGCCAGAGGCATTTTCCCTAGTCAATATCTATAATTGCTTCGTTCTCAGGGGACGTAAACGCCCGTTCATTATCCTCAAACGTATTATGAGGCTGCACTTCTATAAAGGAAGGTTAATGACCGAAACAACACATTTATTTCGAGGGATAGTTGTGTGAATCGTATTCATTCCACACAAACAAATTTAATAGCAAGCAGTTGTATTGCCCACAGCGCCCAATCTGAGGGCAGCATGTCCCTTTACGATCACTGGAGCTCACAGCAGATGTTATAACCGATACATGGACGATTTAAAGTGATTATTCGTTATCGTTAAGTAACAGTTTAATCTACATAAGAAAACTCATCTATGGACCAGGTGTTGTTGTTGTTGACCGAAACTTCTTGTACCGGCGTACACAATAAAACAATTACACAATACACAGTTTGACCACTATTCGTCCGGTGAACATAACCCATACACTCATACAAAAGTGGGATTTGTAATCCTATTCAAAGTATTAACACACATCATGAGCCCATTGAGACTGCATCTTGGCATCGTAATGGATGGATTGATTTCAAATAGATCCGTTTTCAATCTTATGATCTTACTTCTGCCGAAGCATATAGCTCCAGCCTTTGCAGATAATCAACAAAGTCTAGGCACTTACACCCAATGCAAATATCAACACAGTCCACGCACTTTAAAGCCAATGTAAATATCATTGTATTTGCCTAGCAGGTAACTTGATCTTTTAATACCCTCTCTCTACTTGGCCTCTGTCAGCTGATGGTTTGAACTTTTTTGAATCGGTCAATGGCTGGTCAAGTTGCATGTCTCGGTGAAAATCCATCTGGGGAAAAATATTTGTGAATTATATTTAAATCATAAATGATTAGTTAATTTTGAATGGCCATGTTACCTATTGTACGATACTGAGGAATTTAAGAGAACATCTTACAATAATTCATTGGATTCATAAATGCTTATAATATGTTAAAAGATTGCCAAGGCAGTTGAAATAATTCACAAGATCCTGAGCTACAGATAATTATAATATGTCTGCGCTATCAACCGCATGCATTGTTACAAACATGAAAGTGTACATACACTGGTTCACACAAAACAGAAAGAAACAAATACGAGGGGGGGGGTGGGGGTGGGGGGGTGTATGGGGCAATTAACTCAAGTCGCGATCTTTAGAAAACCTCGTTTGTCATACACTAAATGTTCAAGAATTGCACTCCAACCTTTTTAAAGAGCTCGGAAGACTAGCTTTTCATTGAGCTTAGTGCTTCACATAATAATAGAAGCGGGGAATTGTTATACACGATGACTTTACATGGAAGTGCAACCGCCGTTGGTCTAGTTACCCTGTATCGACTATAACCGGAATACGTAACTTTGTATCTACTCATTTGAATGTCGGCGATGTATTGCTCGTAGTCCTTCAAAATAACCGGGTTATCGCGAGTTATCCCGAGTTATCGCGAGTTATCGCGAGTTATTGCGAGTTATTGGTTATTGTTATCATGGTTACACCAAGAGTAACATCACATGTCTTTATTTAGGGCAGGCCACTTGAATTGGTGCCACTTGAATTGGTGCCAGTCCTAATTATCAACTACTTCAAGCTAGAAAGCATACTGGTAAGTATTCCGCCTACAAACGTCAGCGTTTGTTTGCTTTAAAGGCAGTGGACACTATTGGTAAATGTCAAAGACTAGCCTTCACAGTTGGTGTATCTCAACATTTGTATAAAACAACTAACCTGTGAAAATTTGAGCTCAATCGGTAATCGAGATAATAATGAAATAAAAAACCAACCTTGACACACGCAGTTGTGTGCGTTCAGAGGGTTGATTTCGAGACCTCAAGTTCAAAATCTGAGGTCTCGAAATCAAATTCGTGGAAAAGTACTCCTTTCTCGAAAACTATGGCACTTCAAAGGGAGTCGTTTCTCACAATGTTTGACACCATCAACCTCTCCCCATTACTCGTCACCAAGAAAGGTTTTATATTAATTATTATGTTGAGTAATTACCAATAGTGTCCACTGCCTTTAAGTCCTACGTCGGTGCCAACAGTGCTCAGAATGCTATACTTTGAACATTGAACAAGAATAAGAGCAGTTCTTATTTACCCATGTAGCCCGACATTGTTCGTCAAAACAACCCGACTCTGAAAGGCCGTGCGTGTCTAAATAGACACTGCAGCTGAAGCTCTAATCAATTAGAAGGCTTAGATGGATTGGTGGCTGCATCATCAATATTTAGTCTCTGTTCCTTGATTTGACGCTCATCACCATCGCTTTCTCTCTATGCATCATTGTTTTATCAGAAAGCTTTAACTCGCGATATTCGTTTCGTACTTGGAAACTGCAAGTAAGTCTACCCGATAGATATGTCCACGGGGAGTCGAATTCAATTACATCCTAGAATAAGTAAAATAGGGGTCATAAATAAGAGTATTTTTAAACTAAAATGATCTGTTTAAATTCTACGATGCCGTTGTAATAACACATTCCGCATACATTCCCTCCTCGTGTTCATTTATATTTCTCACTAATAAGATTAGTTTGTGTGTGGTTGTAATTATTTTACTGGTTAGAAATGGATGTTCTGACAATTGATAGCTCCGTTTTATGTGACCATTTTCAGTTCACATTAGTTCAATTATTATTGCGGTTTTGTTTGGTCACTGTCACTTGCATTAGTGTTTAATTGTTGATAATGTTGTTTTATTTTGTGTTCATTAGGCGATTTGGTAAGCAATGGTGCTTTCACAAAACATAACACTACTGCTTTCCAAAATACTTGACTGCAGCCGATTTACTCAATTCGAACCCGACCCAATGCAAACGTGTTCAACCTATCTTGGAGCCGAAACATCTCAATCCAATTTAACTGAACACCTATCGATCAGTGCTGATCACTTCGTAAAATGAGTCTCAAATCATCTTGTTTGTGACTTTAAAGGCACTGTACACTTTAGGTTATTACTCAAAATAAGTGTTAGCATAAAACCTTACTAATGGTAACAAGCAATGGAAAGGTATTGATAGAATAAAACATTGTGAGAAACGGCTCTCTCTGAAGTAATGTAGTTTTGAGAAAAAAGTAATTTCTCACTAAAATAATATTTGAATTGATTCGAGACCTCAGCTGAAAGCACACACTATGTGTTACAAGTGTTCTCGCAACGTCGACGACCAATTGAGTTAAAATGTTCACAAGTTTGGTGTTTTATGCATAGGCCTATGTTTAGATAAACTATAGTTCTTAAAGGCACTGGAAACGTTTGGTAATTGTCAAAGACCAGTCTTCTCACATGTGAGAAGACTGGTCTTGAACAATCACCAAAGGTGTCCAGTGCCTTTAAGAACGGGACATGTAGATTTAGGTTTGGAGAAAAACAATCAAAGTCTAGTGGTCATAAATGACGCTTTCGATGAGGCTTTTGCTGCGTCAGCGATTTTCAGTATATGGCAAATATTGCATCTGCGTTTTGTAGTTCTTTGGGTGTTTTTGCTGACGTTCGGTAATTCAAACAAACGCAATTTTGAAGAAGAAAACACTTTGCGTGAAATCGCATGAATCTGATATTTTTACAGCATGAATGTTCGCGGTTATGATTAACGCAGACTGATGGATTGTAATGGTGACTTGAATCCAGATTAAGACGAATTGGCTCCAAACTAGTAATCTTTTCTAGAAAGCCTTTGAAGTATTCATCACGGGATAATTGCGTTTGCTTAGAAGAAGTACTACAACCCCGTATGGCTGCAAAGTCCATATGGAATGTTGTTAACACCTGTTGTCAGGTTTAGAGTTACCGTTATTCCAGAAATTGTATATAAAATGAATGTTTTCAGAAAAATAATTTATATTGGGTCCCTGAAGGCATAATTTGAATGTATTCATTTGAATGTGTAAAAAATAGTAATGAACCCGTCGGCAATCTAAATTAATTACGTCTTTTACAAGTAAATGGCTCATAAGAAAAACAGTTATCAAGGAACCAAACACAATCATTTTGCTTTGCACTATCTTTTATTTGGTTTCTAGATGTTGCCATGCCTTTGTTAATCTCATCGGTTCGAACAGCTTTCGTGGATCACGTTATCTGTCCCGCTTTGCAATTACAGAGCGCTCCCGATCGTGTATTTGCTTTAAAACATTATATTAATGAGTGCATACAACATCGACCGTGAGCAATCTCTGAGAAACATGGAGTGCATAGCTTCCTTCCCTTGCAGAGCGATGACGCTTCTTGCATTAATTGTTGTGAATATTTGTTTCCGGTACCATATGGTACTTTGAGGTTATATGTTTTTACACATACATTATACCATCCAAAGCTGCAACTATGTTACCACGAAAGTTGTTAAAGGCAGTGGACACTATGGTAATTACTCAAAATAATTATTAGCATAAAACATTTCTTGGTGACGAGTAATGTGGAGAGGCTGATTGTATAAAACATTGTGAGAAACGGCTCCCTCTGAAGTGCTATAGTTTCCGAGAAAGAAGTATTTTTCCACGAATTTTATTTCGAGACCTCAGATTTAGAACTTGAGGTCTCGAAATCAACCTTCTAAACGCACACAACTTCGTGTGACAAGGGTGTTTTTTTCTTTCATTATTATCTCGCAAGTTCGATGACCGATTGAGCTCAAATTTTCACAGGTTAGTTATTTTATGCATATGTTGAGATACAGCAACTGTGAAGGCTAGTCTTTGACAATTACCAATAGTGTCCACTGTCTTTAATGACTCTACATGAGTCACTACCAAACGTATTCAGACCATTTAATAAAGTACAAATTTAGTTGTAATGGCTCTGCGTTGAGTTGACTTACTTTAAACATTCAAAATCACGGCTAAGATGTTTGCATTTTGATAAGACAATAACAACAACATGATAGGCAAATCAACAAAGAAGGTAAACTCAAAGAAGTGTATCGTTTTTCATTGCCCTTTGAGAAATAAACAAATCAATCTAAAGAAAATACAAAAAACAAGGCCACATGCCAGAAAATTTAATTATTATTAGTTGTTAAAGTTAAATTGTTTGTGTCGTATCTAACCTTAAATGTAAGCTGGTTGCATAAAATTGCACGATGGTTAACATTACATTACAGTATACAAATAAATAGACAAATATGTTCGAAAACAAACATCAATAAGCAAATTGGAATCCGAGGTCAACATTTAACAAAACGTCACAGACAATCCATTGTAGCAATCGTTTGCCAATCTAAGATGAAGGTTTGCCGGCAAAAGGTAATTGAGTGTTTATTATTCAATGGTGAATTTGGATTGGGTTTAACGTGAAGGTCACAACAAATCAAAGCACCAAATCAAATTGAAAACTAATCAGATTGTTTTGTATATTACTCGATGCAGTGATGACGCGTAAAATAACGACGGGTGTGGGGCATGTATTTGAACATCAAATATAATACAATTATGAAAATGCAATACAGTTTAAAAACTGAGTGCCGGTAGCACTAAATCGTCGCTCCTTAAACTGACAATCACGTTGTGATATAATAAAAGCCACAGACATAAGTTGTAAGCCTTGGAAACTGCATACACGGACCGAGGTTGGGTAAATTTAGTTAGGAACCAAGATTGAACACTCCGGCGATGACTTGGGCGTCCGTTCAAACCGTATTCACTAGACAGAGAGAGGTCTATCATTTATAGCACAGATAAAGGACCATGGTTACAACAAGTGAAGCTTTAAGTGATAGTAACACTAGTGTTGCTATTGTTATTGCTGAAAACTGTTGTGCGTTTCAAAACGACTTGTGTGAGACAGCTGAGTGAACAACAAGTCAATTTAATAACATGTAAGAGTGCGGTGCAGTTTTGAAACCCTTTTAAAGACTCTGGATACTATTGGTAATTGTCAAAGACCAGTCTTCTCACTTGGTGTATCTCAACATATGCATACAAGATCAAACCTGTGAAAACTGGAGCTCAATTGGTCCTCGAAGTTGCGAGATATTAATGAAAGGAAAAAAAAAAACACCCTTGTCGCACCATGGTCACACGAAATTGTGTGCTTTCAGATGCTTGGTTTCGAGACCTCAAATTCTAAATCTGAGGTCTCGAAATCAAATTCGTGAAAAATTACTGCTTTCTCGCAAACTACATCACATCAGAGGGAGCTGTTTCTCACAATGTTTTATAATATTAACCTCTCCCCATTACTCGTAATCAAATCGAAGGTTTTAAGATAATAATTATTTCGAGTAATTACCAATAGTGTCCATTGCCTTTTAAGTGTGCACTGGTAACACTTAATCAGGGCTTTCTGAATTGACACCGTTTGTGATGTAGAAGCCTTGCTCACACCATTAAATTGTAAGACCGTTTGGTAAATTTAGTTAGAAACCCGGTTTCATCATTCCAGCGGTTACTTATCACATCAACCCGATCAAAGAAAGATCAATCAGTTGTGGCATATAGAGAAATGATCATGGCTACAAACAGTGAAGAACAACGTGCTAAACAACAGATTGTTACTATGTGTATCGCTCAAAACGATCAAATTCACTCTGTGAAGGGTTTTACTCACAACATTAAATTCTAACAAAGCAACAGTGGAAAACTATTTCAAAGAATCCTCTTGGATTTAAAATTGTACAATGTGTGTTGTTTAATTTACTAGTTGGTTTAATTTACTAGTTTAGTCAAACTTATTATTACAAACCCGTTCCTGTTCAACTAATCTTACAAAACCTTACACCAGATACTATTCTTTTAAAATTCTAGGGATTTCGTTCGATGCACCTGCTCCGAATCGTTGACACAATCTTCCTTATCAAGTACGTCACGCAATGTAAATAAATTAATTCCAAACATCGATTGAAACTGACAAACATTTTCAGATTTAGTTTGTCTTGGTAATTTATTTCAATATCACTTACTTTGTAATTATTTAGTGTTGTATTGTGTTGTTTCTGTTTGCGTTAGAATGGTACATAAGTAAAGCGTGGATGTTTTGTTAAATAGTTGTTTTCAATAAAGTCGGTTTGAACTGTCCTTGATTGCAGACGATAAAAACAGACTCAACAATCTCTCAGAAAAAAAATACCAAAGTGCATGGTCACCGAGAACCAAAAGAGTGTCCTTACACAAGAATTAATATTTAAAAACTCTTCTACACAGCGGATCAATTTACAGTCGACAAAGTACACCCACCCTTGATTGGCTTTCAACATGCAGATACATCAGTAAGAGTTTTATGTCAGCGTCGACTTACTATCCCCTTTTCTGGGGACAGATTGGTTTATTAGAGCGACATTGTGGGTTTGTCACGGGTGTTGTGTGCAATCCATGTTATTTACAAAACAACCGGCAAGTAGTCTTTCTACATAAAAAGTATATACATCTCCAAATATATACTAGCACAATCTGTCCTACCATTCAGCAAAGTGTGTCGTACACACAAATATAAATTGAGTAAGTTTTACTACTTTTTAGTTAATTAAATAAAGGCGTTAATAAACAAAAGAAACGCACTTTCCTTCTGAAAACAAATAACAACACCAACCAGCAGCAATAACAACAATAAAAACAACAACAACTGCAAAAGCGCCAAGTACATCGAAGGCCCACAACCCTTGAGACAGTTAAATCAAAGTAAGTTGTTCAGTTTCTCGTTTCTTTCTAATTGAGAACATCTGTGTTGGTATCATCCTATCAGACGAATGGGTCTCTAAATGATCTGGCCGACACCACTCATCATCAGACAGAACTGACGGTAAATCCTTTCGGAGGTTCCTCCCGTACTACTTTCGCTCTCATATTACAGCTTCCTGACGCTGCCCCTATCCTACCCTTTCGTAATCTGTCTGATATGGCTTTATCATAAATAAATTTCCCACTCGGATCCATGATTACGTTTAACTTGATGCGATGTCATGAAATATTCACTAGCGAAGGAAAACGGTTAGTGAGCCTGAGTTAACGATTTTAATGCAATAATAAGCTTTGCCCTGGAGCGAGAAAACTACGCATAAACGCAGTTATTAGCAACCAAATAATATAAAATATGCAGTCAGCCATTGTACGTACTGCAGGGTTCGTTACGATAACTTACAATGGCCCCTGTAGTCCCTGAAATTAGATCCAAATTATATGTCAAATTAACCGGGTCCGGTTCAAAAAGACCAACTTTCCGATTTTACTCCCTTTACGGCGAAGTGAGTGACCATAATCCGGATCACTTGCGGGGAAAGATACCCGGATCTGAAATAGTTAATATATATATATATTTATTTTGTATGGTTCCCCCCGTATTGAACTTAAGTGTGTGTAGACTACTTGATGTAGGATGTGATTGCGATAATGGAATCAAAGTATAGTGTATAGTCCGCTTGGAGTATTTTAAAAACAATCTAGGCAGGTCAATCAGCATACCTTGGGATTGCTGATCTACTTTCTTAAATACCACTTGACTTTTAAACACTTAATTGATTAGTACATCACTTTTATAGTTCATAATTTCTCACTTTCTGTGTGATGGCATTGATGCACTGGGTAAACCATGGACTAGTGTTCGTTTGAAGAAAAAAAAAAGCGCATCCAAACCATCCACTGTCTCTCTCAGCAAGCTGATTAACGGATTAGTGAAAAAAGCCAACTGTAAAGAGATTTGGATTGGTAGACATAAACAAGATCTAGGCCTTTCACATTAAAGGAACACGTTGCCTTGGATCGGACGAGTTGGTCTATAAAAAACGTTTGTAAAAGTAGTTGTAAAGAAAGATGTTGTAAAAGTAGAATACATTGATCCACGCAAATACGCCTCGAAATTGCGTGGTTTTCATTTTACATTGTCAAAATGACACTGTCGGCCATTTATGGGAGTCAAAGTTATGACTCCCATAAATGGCCGACCGTGTTAGTTCGCAAAGTAACAGGAAAACCACGCAATTTCGAGGCATATTTGTGTAGGTCATTGTATTCTACTTTACAACATCTGTTTAACCATATGCATAACATAATATTATTATAGACCAATACGTCCGATTCAAGGCAACGTGTCAATTTAAGCTCATTAATTTTGCTGTGTGTGTCTGCATCCCGGTCAAACTGATACCAACCGATTATTTTTCAAATAGGATTGCTCTAGTTTGGTTCAAGGCATTACCCGGTGTATCATTCACAGTGTTACGAGAGTTGCTAGAAGATAATTATTTAAAGGCAGTGGACACTATTGGTAATTGTCAAAGACTAGCCTTCACAGTTGGTGTATCTCAACATATGCACCAAATATTAAACCTGTGAAAATTTGAGCTCAATCGGTCATCGAACTTGCAAGATAATAATGAAAGAAAAAACACCCTTGTCACACGAAGTTGTGTGTGTTTAGATGGTTGATTTCGAGACCTCAAATCCTAAACTTGAGGTCGCGAAATCAAATTCATGAAAAATTACTTCTTTCTCAAAAACTATGGGACTTCAGAGGGAGCCGTTTCTCACAGTGTTTTATACCGTCAACCTCTCCCCATTGCTCGTAATCAAGAAAGGTTTGATGACAATAATTATTGTTATTAATTACCAATAGTGTCCACTGCCTTTAACGGTTTCTTTGTCGGCAACTGAAAACAAGGAGGCAAAACCAAGAGGACACTGAAATGATGACATTAAGCGTGATTACGTTTTGTAATGACTCTGAAACAATGTCAATACAAGTACTCGAGTACTGATTTGATGGTACTTGTGTTGGTTCGCGGCTTTTCGTACTCGGTCCCCATACTCGAGTAGGCATACGACTAAGTGTACGGAAAATAACCTTCAAAATGCGAAATGCAAAAAGTGTTCATTATTTATCGACTGCAAATTTAATTCATTCGATTCTATGAACTGTCGAGCCTGTCACTTAACAGTCTCAAACCGGTGTAAGATAAATACATATAATTTCTACTTTCTGTTTTAATTTAGTTGTTATGTCATTGTTATCTTTATAATACACTTTGACTTACTTGGTAAATAACCATGAACCACAAATGAAAAATTGGTCAAATCATCCGTAGTTATTTTTGTATTGTATATAATTTATTAATTTACTGGTGTATTTTCCCATTTCTAAGTTTCATTCATGAATGCACACATGTACCCACTGCTACAATACAGACACTCCGTGTCCCTCTTGGCAGTATTTCGGTTCGAAGTCAAGGGGGTATTTCTACACTGTCTCGTCATGTCAATACAACCCTCGTCTCGTTTCCATCTTCGAGTATTCCTGATCCACCTCTCTCAGAAATCATTTACAAAGGAGGTAATATCACCGGTAACTGTATCCGTGTGGAGTGTGTCTGGCAGCTGAACAGAATGATAGTAGACCCCTATCATAGCAGACGTCACAGTAAGAGAAGAATGCAACCTTTATCACTGGTGGCGGGGTAATATGAAGCCACCGCTGATCACAGCAGAAGAGATTGCCAAATATTTTAGTTATATCATTCACATAACAAAACAATTACAATTTATAAGACGCTGTTCCATCAAGGTCCTGGCACACTAGAAAGAAATTAACTTGGAAAAAGGTGAGTCTTAAGAACTTTAAAAAAGCAGATAGAGTATTAGATTCCCTAGTGGCAGCTGGGAGACTGTTCCAAATCATTGGTCCAGCCACACTGAAAGTATTTTTGACCTAGAACTTTGTTTGCTCTGGGAACATTCGAGCGAGTTATGTCAAGTGTGGACCGAAGGAATCGTGGAGGAGTGTAATGTGACAGTAAAGTGGTAATATAATGAGGTGTAGTTTTGTTACTTTTTTTTTTTGCATGATGAAGATGCGTTTTATTACGCGGACATGTCAAGCAGTTTTTCAATCCTCATTGTCTGAGTATTCAATCGAGTATCATGGAGCCAGGGAGAGGTTGACTTAATCCCTAAACATAGATCAGTATCTAGACCAATGAATGTCAAAGGGACAAGTTGTCTCGAATTTTGTGGATGTTCTAGTTTTAAAACATGTTTCCAACGAACGCTTTCAGACGCTTTGTGTAGCCCAATGCGCCCAAGCCAACACAACGGGTTATTTTACGGGTTGTCTGGGTCAAATCAACAATTGTGGCTGTACATGGAATGGGAGACTTTGGGACGCTAAATTTGCAAATTGTGATCGTCTAGAAAGCTGTTTTTACTTTTACAAGGATGTTGGTTTCTACTGCATAATATGTATGTCTGAAGGATTGCCACACGACTTCTTTAACCAAATAGTAAGGTTACAAAAACACAGAGAGGACGGCGATAACATGAAATTTGAGAGGAGTGAAATTTGAGAGGTATTCTGTTTGGAGATCCACGGCGGAAGGTCGGCTCCGATTTCATAGAAACTGTTTTCACCATATCCGGACTGGACTTGGTTTCTTTCAGGGGAGGGGTTGATGGGGGCGGAGAATAAACCAACGATATTTTAATGTTATTCATTGATTTTTGTTTCGGATATTTTTTTGGTACATCCAAATAAATAGTTCACACGACGATGACGTAATCAAGCGCTAGTGACGTCACCAAAGGGGCAGGTTCATGATCTATATACTGAGTAATAAATGCATGGTCAAGGTGAAATGAAGCTTACATGTATTCAAACTGGGATGTGTTACAACAAACAAATGGACGACATTCCGAACACCTTGTTTGTAATTAATACGACAAAACTTATATAAGGTTTAATGTTATTAATTGATTTTTCTTTTGGATATTTTTTTTTTATGTTGTAGTGAAAGCCACACAAATAAACAATTATTGCAGTTACAAATAACTGATAGCGAAATTCCTCTTGAATCAGCATAGATTTGAGATTTGGAGTTCCACACAGATGCTGACGTGGTTTAAAGTCACCTGGAAATATATGTTATTTTTACAATAAAGTGTATGTTTCAGTAATAAACAATACAATATTTTGTTGAGTATTTGTTTTTAACGATTTATATGTTCCAAAAAACTGTGTGGGGGTGACTCCGCCTCCCCCTTTTTTGACGTCAATCGAGGCAGACTTTGCCTCAATCGAACATCGAACACACGTACGTGCAAGTACATGCAAGTCCTAGTTGTGAGTTTGTACGTTTCGATAAAGGTTTTTTCTTGCATTTTTCCGGCAATGTCGACCAGGTGTATTGCTGCTTGATGCAGCAAAACAACTAAAGATGGGGTCATTTTGCAAGTCTTTTCGAGCGCTGTGCAGCAAACACTTCGAGCCGTCGTGCTTTGAGAATCCGGAATACACTACACATTTGGACATGAAGAGAAAGGTACTTTTTTAAAACGTGACGCCATCCCAAACTGGTTTTAAAAATAAAAAGTAGAAAGGATTTTGCGCCAGTTTAAACATTGTTTGTTCCATTTGTCATGGGTAATAATGATCCATAATTGTGTCATACCCTAGGCGACCTGAAGCAGATCGAGCCAATTTAATCCAGGGAGTTTTCGAGATTGCAGCGTCATGACGGATTGATTTCATTCTCGTGAACTTGTTTACGTGAGCTATTGCAATAAATAAGTATGATATTAATGCATGCTCAGCCATACGATTTTTGCTTTATATTATGCGACAAAAGTACCAGTGTTCATTGCAGAACTGAGGTGGCGTTTCACTTAATATTTCCGAAGCCGAACACAATGTTTTAGCAGAAATTGGTATTACTTTCAAACCCTTTGGTGAAAATGTTGAATATTTTTGAGGTATGTTATTATGTAAATATTTGTGATGATATCTTGCCCTGGTTGCATACTGACACCCATGAGAATGGCAACTTAAAGTGTCACTCTTAAAGGGAAGGTACACGTTGGGAAATTACTCAAAAGAAATATAAACTTAAAAACTGACTTGGTAACGAGCATTGGAGAGCTGTTGATAGTGAGAAACGGCTCCCTCTAAATAACATCGTTTTTGAGAAAGAGGTAATTTCTCGCTAAAATATTTAAAGACTTCTAGCTAGAAGTATTTTATTCCTATTTGAAAGATACATGTACATTACAACAAAGATTACACAGCGTTGGCCGGATGTGAGCAGCTTAAATGGCAGGATCTGATCTCGATCTGCGTTCACACTTGTTTTTTGATCGCCTTTGCGGGATCTCATCTTCCTCTGATCTCGCAATAAAGGGAAGTGAAAAAGGAGGTTCTGTTCCTGAACCTGATCCAGTGTGAACGCGGTGGAAGGTAATGTCTATTTTCTCAAGTTAGCAAATTGCTTATTCCGCAACAATGTTTTTTTGTTTCTAGAAAGTCGTATCTAAATTGTGTGTATTCTGAAGCTCTACTGCAGATAGTAAAGCCGTTTGAACATGTCCATGTATGTTCTATGCACGTAAAGTTGAAAACAACAGGCCTGCTATTGCATTCCGTTTAAAGTTAAACATTTGTGTTCCCTCGAAATACCGTTTAAATTACAAGGGGACATTCATCTGAAAAAAAATCACTACATACCGTTTATAAAACACTCTTATAAAGTGTTCATCCTTACTTGCATCTGGAAATCTGAATTGCGATCAATGACAACATGTTCCAGATACTGGCATGTAGGCATGTGGCCAGCCACGTCAGTTTCGAGGAAAGCCAGAGGACCAGGAGAAAAACCCTCGTGGCTTAGTATAAAACCAATGCGCAAATTTACTTACATATTATAGCCTTAATAATTAGCCGGGTTTCATGCCAGTGCCGTGCCACTGAGGTGAGAGGAGAGCACTGCATACACTTGCCAACCAAGAGCAAAACCATGCAACAACGTATTGTTAGAGGTTTGGGGGTATAACATGTAGACCCTATACGTAACCCCTTCAACCTGAGGACACTGCCCTTCAGTTGATGTATCGATCTTTCAAACTCAACCTCTTTACGGAGATAACACTCAGAGGCAAATTGTAGAAGGAAGTAGAATCAAAGAAACAAAAGTGGGAGTGGAGAACAATTTCTCTCAGGATACAGTGTTGATTGCCGGCAGCATCTTTGAAGGTAGATGCCGTGATAAAGAGCACGTCTTGTATGGGCGGCCAAAAGGGCCAAAAGCTAAATAAAATAAAAACTAACTATATCTTTGAAAACTAACATAAAAAACGAAAATCAAAGAACAATTACAAATAATTAAATACAACAAATTAAACGAATAATAAATTAACGAAATATATGTGTTGATCGTAAACACAGAGCACCAAAAAGTTGCAATGAATATCATTTAAAAAAAAAACAGTATACTGTAAATTTAGACTAAAGGGAAAAGCTGAAGATTTAATCAAAACTGGAAATCATAATCCATTAGAAAAAATTACACTAAATGAAAACAAAATTAACAATAAAAAAAATGTTTATCCATTAAAATAATCCATTAGAAAAAACCCACACTAATTTAAAAAAAAAAGGGTTATAATAAAAAAAGTTTGTCCCTTAAAAATAAGTACACGAAATGTTTTTATTAATATATTATTTTTTATTAATTCTTACCTAAAAACCAACAACGTCAACTAAAATGCACAAGCTACGTTGAAAAATTTAAACAAACATTGAGGGCGTCAAACTAAAGACAAATTTTGTAATTAACAATTTAAAAAAACATCCAATAAAATAATTCATTAGAAAAAAAATACACTAAATAAAAAAAAATGTATAATAAAAAAAGTTTGTCCCTTAAAAATAAGTACACGAAATGTTTTTATTAATATATTATTTTTTTTTAATTCTTACCTAAAAACCAACAACGTCAACTTAAATGCACACGCTACGTTGAAAAATTTAAACAAACATTGAGGGCGTCAAACTAAAGACAAATTTTGTAAAGGACAAATTTTGTAAAGGACAAATTTTGTAGAGGACAAATTGTGTAATGGACAAATTTCAGAATCAACGAACAAATGTTTTTACGAACTGACCATAAATGAACATAGAGGGCGCGTATAATGGCGAGTCGCGAATTTATTTCCCAGTGGTAAGGCCAAGATTTCCCATTGGCTGCAAGACAGCATCTTCATCGTACATCACTTCTCGCCGGGCCAGTGTTCCCCTATTAAAGCTATTATTTGCTCTATGGTCTCAGATGCTGGCCATGCAATTGCAAGACGACTTAAAAGTTAAAAACTATTGTACGTGTATCCATGGAGGTAGGATCCATATGGAGCATTTTGCCATATGCAGCTGAAAGCTGGCCTACTCTGGTGGCTTACGATCAGGGATAACATGAAAATAAAATAAAATCAGTGATACAGTCTGCTCTGAAAACCAGTTGAAATTTTGGACTTTTGGCTGGTGCCCGACTAAATTTTTGATAGTGAAGAAATTTTGTTGGCAGTATGATTTGCTGAACAAATGAAACTGGTGGGCCCTGTTAGTAGTCACAGTGAAAGATTTTTTAATCTTGGGGGAAGGGAATCTTGAGGGATTCGAAAGCGTCCTTGGTTTTTGAAACGTAGGTGATGCTGCAAATCTTGAAACGTGAGCCTATCGACTAGGGATTGAAAGCGTACCTTTTGATACAATATAACTTGGAACCTAAATGTGTCTTGGAATGTAAAGCGTAGCTGCGTAGCTTGGAACGTAACCATATCTTTTGGAACGTAAGCATATCTTGGAACGTAAGCGTAGCTGGGTATCTTGGAACGTAAACGTAGCTGCGTATCTTGGAACGTAAGCGTAGCTTGACTCGGGCTTGAAAATGTATACCGTTTTGATAGTATAGCGTAACTTGAAGGAAAGTAAGCGTATCTTGGAACGTAAGCGTATCTAAGTAGCTGCGTAGCCAAGGAACAACCATGGTTATAAGGTTGGAGACTTTGTTATAAGTTGAAACACAATGGTTTATTGAGCAACTGCAGATCTGGTTTTGTGACATACAATCGGCTTACTAGCATAAGATTAAAAGCATGAGTGTAGACTTGTACAAGTCCTTCGTAAGTATTTTCACAACACTATAATACAAATTATCTTTTGGAAAGTAGTCTTAACCATATCTTTTAGAACAACTCATGGGAAATTGCGGATTTTGATTGCTTAGTCGAGTCGCGACTATTGGTATTCAACCCACTTGGTTAGTCGTGCGACTAAGACTACGTACTATGAAAGTAGTCGCGATCGAATTCGTGAAGTGCGCACGGGCACAACAAAATCCCCCGCTAACCTGTAAAAATGTTGACGTAAGCAAAGAATTTCCTGCTTTCCAAAGTGTTGATTATTTGCTTACGGTGAGGAGCTGCTAACGTAAATTACGAATGCGCAAGAGCCGAAATTCACCGCTATCTTGTGAAACACGCTTGACATAGCGCAGAGTTCCCTGCTTCCGCAAGCGTCGATACGCACAGTAAACAGAGCCATGGAATTGGGGGCGGGCTCCAGTGCTCTGATGTGTACATGAACACCCCCATTATATCATGGGAAATTCCCGAATTTCTACAAGAGCTTTTTTTTTTTTTTTACAATTCCATAGCACACACATGATCAGTCATGAAAGCACAGGTTTTTATCAATGATCGCCACCCCATGCATGGACTGTACATGTACATGTACATGAACCCATCATGCATGGACCAATGCAATGTAACTGCAACTGTGAAATAAAATTGTTTTTTTATTATTAAAATTGTTTTTTTATTATTATGGCTCCATGAAATCACATGTTTCAACCCATGCAGCTATTCTTATTATATGATAATAGCTGTAATAATAGGGGAACACTGGCCCGGCGAGAAGTGATGTACGATGAAGATGCTGTCTAACAGTTTTGCAGCCAATGGGAAATCTTGGCCCTACCACTGGGAAATAAATTCGCGACTCGCCATTGTACGCGCCCTCTACGTTCGTTTATGGTCAGTTCGTAAAAACTTGTGTTCGTTGATTCTGAAATTTGTCCTTTACACAATTTGTCCTTTACAAAATTTGTCCTTTACAAAATTTGTCTTTAGTTTGACGCCCTCAATGTTTGTTTAATTTTTTTAACGTAGCTTGTGAATTTTAGTTGACGTTGTTGGTTTTCAGGTAGAATTAATTAAAAAAAATTAATGTAATTTTTTTTTAAGGATAGTTTATTTTTAATGTTAATTTTAAAACATTTCGTGTAATTATTTTAAAGGGACAAACCTTTTTATTTTATTTTTTTTTTTATTAAGTGTATTTTTTTTCTAATGGATTATTTTATTGAATATGTTTTTTTTTTTTTAATTGTTGTTTTTAATTGTTAAATTTAAAAACATTTCGTGTAATTATTTTTAAGGGACAAACATTCTTTTTATTTATTTTTTTTTATTTAGTGTATTTTTTTCTAATGGATTATTTTAAGGGATAAACATTTTTTTATTATTAACTTTTTTGTTCATTTAGTGTAATTTTTTCTAATGGATTAATATTTCCAGTTTTGACTAATTCTTTAGCTTTTCCCTTTCGTCTAAATTTACAGTATACTGTTTTTTGTTATGTTATTCATTTTAAACTTTTGATGCTCTGTGTTTACGATCAACACAAAAATTGTGTTAATTTATTATTTGTTTTATTTTTTATATTTAATATTTGTAATTGTTCTTTGATTTGTTTTTGTTTTGATGTTAGTTTTCAAAAATATAGTTAGTTTTTATTTTATTTAGCTTTTGGCCCTTTTGGCCGCCCATAGTCTTGAAACCCAGCGCAAGTGTCAGTAACAGGGTGGACACAGACACACAGTACCTTTCTCAAGAAAACAAACATTGCCGTAAGCACTCTTCGGCACCTGAATCACCCAAATAAATATATATAATCTCATGATTTATGCTTAAATCCATAAATGGCAATTGATAAAAGAAGAAAAATCTCCTTTTGCATGCAGCTCTAGGTTTCCTACAGCACATTCTCTTCACAATACTTCATTACGTACCCTTTTCTTTGTAACTTTCGTTGAGTCCTTTTTTTACAGACTTTCTTTTCCGACATTTCCATTAATTGTGGAAGGAATGTTTGTATGCTATTTGTTATTTGTTTAGCAATTACCAATAGTGTTCAGTGCCTATAAGACTAGACTTCCATTCATGTTGCATTGACAAATGATTGACAGCACCTCTAAAGAACCAAGCACAAATCTGTTCAGCATTTCCAATCAGCATAGCAATAGAAATAATAAAATGTCAATTACGATGAGTGGTGACAAAGTGGATTGGATTAAAGACAGAGACATAATACATCAAGGTGAATAGAGGTGCTTCACCTCTTCAGACACATTTCAAACTCATCACTGTCTTCAAACAAGTCAGTGCCAAAATAGAACACCATTCAGAACATATTTGCTTCTTTATGAGAATGTTAAACCAATATATTCCCGGCTGTCAAAACTGCACATCCAGCCAACCGGAAATATTGACATTTTGATAGGGTTTTAAATGGCATTGATTTATTAAAGGCAGTGGACAATATTGGTAATTACTCAAAATAGTTATTAGCATAAAACCTTTCTTGGTGACGAGTAATGGGGAGAGGTTGATGGTATAACACACTGCGATAAACGGCTCCCTCTGAAGTGCCATAGTTTTCGAGAAAGAAGTAAATTTCCACGAATTTGATTTCGAGATCTCAGATTTAGAACTTGAGGTCTCGAAATCAACCATCTAAACGCATAAAACAAAGGTGTGACAAAGGTGTTTTCTGTGATGACCGATTGAGCTCAAATTTCCACAGGTTAGTTATTTTATGCATATGTTGAGATACACCAACTGTGAAGGCTAGTCTTTGACAATTACCAATAGTGTCCACTGCCTTTAATCATCTTATATGCGAACTGAACACAGCTTGATTCCGTTTAGGCTGCAGGTCTTTTTCACTGTGAGTGGATATCGCATGATGACGGTGCGCACGCCGCTGGAATGGTTTGCCAAAAATTGTCATAGATGGGCAGACTAATCGTGTCTGCGATGTCGCTTTATTGCACTCGTTTATTACGGTTTTCGGGGGTCGGGGGAGGGGGGTCTTGACAGACCGAGCCATTTTGTGGGGCGCAATATAAATGCTTATCATTGTTATTATTAGAATGTGCCAAAGAAAGGGGTCGAAGTATTTTTTGTTTTTGTTGGCATAAAACGGAATAACCGACTATAGGATTTTACAAGTTAACACCAAAAGTATTCCATGCCTTCAAGTTGTTGGTAAAATGATTGACACCACGTCCATACTGCCGTCAAATAGTTTGGATTATTAAGGACCAGTCACTTACAAATGATGGCGATTGGTTACAAAGTCGATTAGGTTAAAGAAAAATACACAATAGAGGTCATGAGAGGTGATTCACCTCTTCAGACATGTTTCAAACCCATAACGGTCTTCAAACAAGGTACTGCAAAAAAAAAAAAATATGCTTTTATATGGGAATGTTAGGCCAATGTATGCCTCGGTTGTTAACCAGTCAACCGGCAATATTGACATTTTGATGGTGTTTTAAATGGCATTGATTTATTAATCATATTCTATGTGAACTATAACATATCTTGATTCCGTTTAGGCTGCAGGTCTTTTTCACTGTGAGCGGATATCGCTTGATGATGGTGCGCTGGCCGCTGGAATGGCTTGCAAAATTGTCAGAACTTAATAACTGAAGCGGAAGCGACAACCATATACATTATGTGCAGACTAGTCGTGCCGCTATATTGCACTCGTTCATAATGGTTTTCGGGGGGGGGGTGTTAGACAGACCGAGCCATTTCGTAGCAATCCCTAGAGGGGATCTAATAAATGTTGTTATCGGGAAACATCTCAAAGGGAATCCAGATTTTTTTTTTTTTTTTTTTTTTTTTCATTTAATGGGTTAGGAGAATAATCATTGATGTACTACTTTGGCATTAAATACAGTCCTCGTGTGCGTGAACACACTGGGCTCCAACATCCTCTTAAACTGGTATAGGTTGTCGTTGTATTTAATAAATATATCCTCCCCTACAAAACCTTAAACAAACTCATTCTGAAAAAATGGGTCCCTACAAAACCAATGCCAACATCAAACAATACCCCCACACACAAATATAACACTCGTTTGTGATTATATTGATATTTTAAATCGTGATGGGCGGACATGGGATTTTACACAGGTGTATGCGTCCTTTTAATCCGAGATAGATTAATAGTCCACGGTACTTAGGATTCCCCATATCAAATTAAGCAGAGGATACAATTTCAAGAATCAATGGATAGTTTTCATCTTACTGTATAAATAGCCGAATGCACTTGATTCATCTTCTAATTTTGTAAAAGAGTTTTGCATTTTGTACGGGAATTGTCTTAGTGGAGTGCACTCCATGTTTGCTGTGCAGTTTTTATTTATTTTAACTTCCATAGCGCACATTGCTCAATCTTTGCTCAGCCCGAACAGATCGTTCATGTATTACAAAAAGTACGATCGAAGTCACTTCTACGTGCTGGGTAATATTCAATTGATTTTAATGCTATATTTAACTTAACTCGGGAACTGCCGTATCTTCAACATTTGTTAAAAAAAAAGTTCGGTCGGTAATGCGGTAGAGTGGCATGATCGTGTTACATGTTTTTATGAAACTCTATATTAAAGTGATGACAAACATTATTATTTGTACTTTTCTCAGAGCGTGCATTTTCTGAGTGGTATATTTAAACAAAAGTGTGCTACATCATGTATTGTTTATTCCACTCTCCTTTCAAACTACACGTACCAACATCCAAACTAGCCCTTGCCAGTTGAACTACCCACAATCCCAGTTAAACTACCACTGACTCTCAATAAAGCCACACAATTGTCTTATATTTTGTCCTCATCACAGTATTGTATAAGTTAAAGAGAAAACCTTGAATTCGTGGTGCCTACAAACTAACTCAACGAAATAATCAGCAAATGACCTCATTTCCCCCTAGACTGGTCCCTTTCTGTATCCGCAAGGATAAAAGACAGGTACTTGCTTTTCAGAACCAGTGATTTCATTGGATACAATCGTTTCATTGATTGAACGTGCAGTGACGAGAGCTTTCCATTGCTGTGTTTTGATTGGTCGGGTGATGTGGTTACAGCTGACAAACTATGACCTCGGACCAATCAAAACAAAGAAGGGCAACCTACTTTGAGTCGTCTGCTGAATGCATTGTAGTACATCTAGTGTTCTCTGGCGTTATTCACGAGCCTCGAAGTGTGACGTCAGATGTTCATGCTAGTTTCCCCTGTCTTTTTGTTTAGGGGTGTCATTGTTCTCCCCGTCGGATTAGCTTCTGCTAAGTTGTGGCCTCATTCACTGCTCCCTGCTTATAGCCTCCGCTATGACATGAGAAGGTGATGCAAAATACTTCAATCTACAAGCACTATGCTAGCATCGTCCTCGACAGCCAGCGAGTTCAAACTACTTGAGAAGTAGATTGTAGAGCCTTACAGTCTCAGTAGGATGGTGTGATATGCAAGTGTGTATTCAGGAAGTAGTCAATGACTAACGGCTCAATGCGCTCCGAGAAGAACTGCAGGTCCCTCGAGATAACTGCCCTTCCGCGCGATAATGTCCACCCCTTCCCATCGATCAACCCTCTTCCGATAATCGATCGGTTAAATGTTCAGGCTAGTTTCCCCCTTCTGCTTTTAATGTTCGTCGTCGTTCTCTCATGTTTAACTTGATCCTGCTTAAAGGCACTGTACACCATTGGAAGTTACTACAAATAATTGTTAGCATAACAAAATGGTCTCAGAAATAAGTGATTTTACAATAAGTTACTTGAGTTTGATTTCGAGACCTCAAAATTAGATGTTTGAGGTCCCGAAATCAAACATCTAAAAGCACACGATTTCGTGTGACAATTGTATTTTTTTCTTCCATTGTTATCCCGCCAAAAACGACACCCAATTGAGTCAAATTGTCACAAGTGTACTGTTCTGTGCATATGTTGAGATACACCACATGAAAAGACTGGTCTTTGACAATTACTAAATGTGTGCAGTGCCTTTAAGTTGTAACCTCGTTCCCTGCTCCCTGCTTCGCTCCGCAATGACACGACGAGGCGACGAGAAGTACTTCAATCTGCAAGCACTATGCTAGCAAACGTGTTCTGTGACGGATAACTTGAGGCGCGTCCTCGACAAGCAGCGAGTTTGAACTTCATGAGAAGTGGTACGGAGCTGTCTGTCTGATGGTGTGAGATGTAAGTGTGTGTTCAGGAAGTAGTCATTGACTATCGGCTCAATGCCCTCTGAGAGGAACACACTACAGCTTCCTCGAGAGGCCTGCCCTCCGGCGCGATATTGTTCAACCCTTCCCTTCCCATCGATCCGCCTTCTTCCAATAATCGATCGGTCACAAGACTTGGGTATCTTCGGGGGTTGGGAAAAAAAAGTATTATTGCACGCCCGCTAGTTCCGAATTTGGATTTCATTCCACAGTCTCTGCTTGTTTGAAAAACACACTGCATGTTCACGGCAAGTTTAGCCCCATACCTTGTGTTTGCATTTGCGATGCTGTCTAGTATTCCTTCTAGAAATAATATGTTATTATAGACACAAGTTGCTCGAATGATACAGTACATGCCACACTGAAGTGGTAAACTTGCGAAACGTACACGCGTTTAGTGATCGTGCACGTCATGATATAAAGCAGTTCGTGTTAAAGAATTCAACTGCACTGACATTTTGTCTTGGAGACGATTTACCCCAAGTAAGCTCCTAATATTGCGAGTTAAAACAAAATTAATTACTCACAGCAACGTAACCATTTTGTCAATTGGATTGTTTTCATAGCCGGACGCCAAAGTTCACTTGAGTTGGAATTCTTGTGGTATCGGGACTTGCCGTTGAAAATTCACTTTTGGAGAAACTCTCGTTCTAAGGCTTGTGTATAGTTACACGTAAAGTGGCAGGGAGCTTTCCGAACCAACACAACCATAAAATACACTTGAATTTAAATGAACAAACCATTCCTTATGGAGGGTGGCTTCACCAAAGCACAATTAATTTCTTTTGGGAAAAAGGAGGCAATATTTGTGTTTTGATCAAGTGAACCCAAACACTTACAATCCAGAAAACACACCGATTAAAGCATGCGTGATCCATCTCCTGGTAAACCTTGTTCGTCTTATCTTACTGTCAAGTCAAGACATTAGGGACTTTTCGTTTTCGACGACGGATGGTTCTGCGACGGGTAATATGACATTTGGCGTCATCTGCGCATGCGTCGGCTTTGAGGACGGTCGTCCCTCAATTTCTACGACAGTACTTTGGATGAATCTTCGTTGTGCTGAAAACGACAACGTTTAGCTGAACAACCGTCGCAGAACCATCCGTCGTCGAAAACGAAAAGTCCCTATTAGCAGTTTAACAACCCACTGCCGCAGTTTGTATGGATTTTTTTGTTTTACTAAATAGAAGAGTTCTTCACAGCGAGCCAATTATGTGGGTGGCTTGGCCTAGTTGTTTCTCCGAACGAGTAAAACAGTACGTGCCAAGTTCAATGCAAACAGAACCACGTTTAATTGTGTTGTGCTTCAATTTATATAGATTGATTGTAATAAATCCGCTTTAATAGCACTGGGTCAAAACCATCTCCGAAACACAATACACATTTACAAAGCTGATCGTTTTAGAAGTATTTGAGCACACAGTGTGTCATGAATTTCTTTTCAAGGGTATCATTTTGAAAGTACTTTTTAGGCCACCCTTTGTATCCAACTGTTTTCATTGAACTAACATAATATCAGCTACTCGTAAAATGAGTTACTTTATTACGCACGTTATCCATGTCCCTTACTCAGCATAACTTTTAATAAAATTGTTGAACGAAATGAAGCGGCAATCAAATACAAAGTTATAATGCGAATAAAGACAGATTCAATTTTGTTGTTCTCAAATAAATAAAACAAAAACTACAAGACGAACAAATGTTTGTTTCCATAGTGTTTGTTTTTTTCAGTAACAACTTATTATCCAGTGCATACATCCATGTAATGGACATATTATTTAACATCGATGCACAGTGAACTGCACTGCAGTTAAGCACAACTTTAAAATAATTTGTTATAAAGAAAACTGTATAATACATAATTTACATGGTTTTCTTTCAAAGTAGTCAGACACATTGTACATGTGTGAACAAATTTAGGGTGAGATGGAATAATAATTTAATAAACAAAATACGCCAACAATAGTCACTTGTGAAATCGGAGAATGTAACAAAAAAGGGTGAATACTGTTGTCCAAGTAAGCATTATTGTTCATAATCTGCAATTGTCTACATAGCTTTCAGAATGTTTTTGGGTCAAATCAGTGGGATGTGTTTTTAGCTAAATTTTGGTAAGTTCTAAAACACGTAGCTTTTCGACAGAACTAAATCAGTTTTTGTCCACTTAATCCTTAGCAATCCTGGTATACATTAAACTTCAACTATGACATAACTGGTGATACGAAATTAATTAGTATGAGCAAGTGAGAGCAAAACAACTGCTAATTACAATTTATAATACAAACAAATAATAAATAAACACTTACAAAAACATGCGCCGCGCAGGTATTGAAAAATAACTCTATTTTTTCTTTGGTAAAACAAACATAAAGTAAAATGAACGTTAAATTAACCGAAGAAGAAAGGAAACTGGTTTAAAATACCAAAAATGTGTGTTGAAATTACCAAGAAATGTTTCAATCCGAAGCAAAACTCGAAATATTTGTTCATCTGTACATTTTCCTTGTCAAGTTTTTACCAACAACTATTAATCTCAAGGAGCCCAAGATTGCGGCTAAGCCCTTTTCACACGGTCAACATTTAGCCAGGGTCCTTTGCTACACAGTTTACGAGCCTGGATTGTTTATTTAGTTTCACCATGTGTAACAGATTTTGTGAGCTTTCACACTGAAAACTTTAAAAAACTAACAACCCTTGTGCGACATAAGAGTGAGATGACGAATTGGTAATCCTGATCACCTTAGTTGGACAAGATAGCACCAACAATACCATGTAATGTATGGGCATTTTCACATAGGACGCCGTCCAATAAACAAGGGTTCCTTTCACACCATGATGTAGCCCACGTCCTTGGTCGAAACTTCCGCCAGCAATGT
Organism: Asterias rubens; assembly: GCF_902459465.1. NCBI lineage: Eukaryota > Metazoa > Echinodermata > Asteroidea > Forcipulatida > Asteriidae > Asterias > Asterias rubens. The sequence goes on along the minus strand of NC_047075.1, from coordinate 10,580,133 downwards.
AGCAATGTTGAATGTAGCAATGTTGGACAAGATTTGACAAGGGACCCTGGACACTACAAACATTATTGTCCTTTCACACGAGGTACATTTAGTAAAATCTTACAACCATGCCACAATTTAGCAAGGGACCATTGCTAAATTGCTCTCGTGTGAAAGGGGCTTAAATGTATGGAATACCATTTTGCAACACTAAATGCATTGTTTCCATTCATCGCAAGACGTTTGTATGAATTTCAGATTGCCATCCAAATGAGACCTTCAATCTGACCTTGTCCCGTCTTCAATTTTTTTTTTTTTTTTTTTTTTTTTTTTTTCACCAACAGGTTGAACTCTTATTAAACTGCGTGACCCCCCCCCCCCCCCCAAAAAAAAAAAAAGAAGAAGCTTATAATGGTAAAATTTAGACACATCTATAGCCCAAGCGTATTTGTCTTTCATACATTATTACACTTTTGCATAGTGGAGCAATGTTATTTTCAGTAAGCTTTGTTGTGACACCGTAAATGTGTAATCTAACACATTCCGATCGAATAATGGTCACAGGATGTTTGGAGGATAGAATAGAGTGCTCAAAATTAGTTTTGTAGGGATCCCGACAATATATCACGTGACCAATTCTTCTGTGTTTTATAGGAAACGTTTTAAATTTGTGTCATGGTTCCTGACTATGAAAAGTAAAAGTTAAACTTGTTTCTCGTTAGAGCGGGTGATACTCTTTGAAATTCCATTCACTCAAAAAAACTTTTTTTTTTTTTAATGTTGTGGGCCAAAAATCTGACATAGCATCTTTAAACTAAAGACTGTAAACAAAATTTGTCTTCTTCTAATTACATATGAATTGACGGTACCGGCTTGTCATGATTCGATTTGCTTTCTGAGAGGTCTGAGTTTAATGTGTCTAAACACTTCACATTCATAGTGCGTTTGCTGGCAGATATCTTCTGGCTCTTAGTTCGTTGTTCTGTAATGGACGTATAGAGGGTGTAGAGGTAAGGGTTCAATGACGAGTTGATAGGGAGAATAAAGACCACAATCCAAGCATACATGTCCGGACCGATCACAACGGTGCCAGTCTGTGACAGAATCCCCATCACGATGACCGGCATCCAACAGGCGAAGTCAGTCCCGACAATGACCGCCATTTTGATCGCCATTTTGATTTCCCGTTCACGGTGTGCGGCAACGCGGACCTTATCCGCAGTGCGCTTGACCCTGACGAAGATGGCAATGTAGCAGATAAACACCACTAAGAAACAGACGAGGTTGACCCCGAGAAAGAGGATGATAGAGAAGATCCAAGCTGGCTTCTGCCCCGTCCCAATAGGAATCGATACCGTCTGGCTACCAAGGGGGTTATCAATAGCGCCCTCTTTGAGCAGGAAATCAGTCGGTTTGGTGATGAGCGGTAGACCAATACACACATCGGATAAACCGTAAATATCCGAGTCCGAACCACGAATAAAGACCGTAGGTCCAATACTAAGCCCCAGTGCTATTGACCAGAGGAGCAGGACCATAAATATTGTCGACTTCCTCCGTAGCCTCCACCTACTGAATGGATAGACTATACTGATGAAGCAGTCGACACTTATCAGTGTGACGATGAAAACAGACGCCTCGCTCGACATGACCGACAACACACCGGCTATTTGGCAGACCGCAGTCGACCTCCACTGTTTGGCAATCTGAGAGTACCCCTCACCGTAGTAGACATCAGCCCCTGCTATGATCAGCATGTATACCCCCATCGTGAGATCAGACACGGCAAGGCCAAGCACCATGATGGACCGGCTTACCCGGGATGGGTGGTTGTGTGATTTCCTATCGCATGACTCTTTTATTCTCTGAATTATGACCACTGCGTTGCCGATAAGAGCACTGAGGCCCAGAACCCACATTGAGACACGGAGTAGGGTGTTCTGCATCAGGCTGCCGCATAGGTTCAATGGAGGTTGTAACTCAGTCGTCTCGCATGAAGACTCTTTGAAGTTCGTTAAAGATTTGACGAATTCACAGCAGAGTCGGTAGTCGTCAACATACCTGTGATTATAAAACAAAACAACCGTACAACAATTGACTAATTTAATAAATGCTTTGTGAGCCAGTTTCATCAAAAATCAAAGACCACCCTTCAAAGTCAACTACGTTCTCCTAATTCATTCATATCATGCAAATCTGAATAGTTTTTCCCATTGTATTAATTTAAAAACAATTTTTTTTTTTTTTTTTTTTTTTTTTTTTTTTTTTTTTTTTGGGGGGGGGGGTTGGGTTGAACAAAGAATTGACTAGAGTGGGATTCGAACCAACTACCTCCGGATTAACGTGCCGGCGCTCTACCAACTGAGCTATCTTTGTTCGGGTGCCAGTCAGAACCCATACAACCGTTAACTGCCATGTAGCCAGGGATCACACCCAAATTACGATACAACCGGGGAAGCGGCAGCCAGGGGATCACCTTAAGGGGTTGCGATAAAATAGGGACACCGGCAATAGAGGACTAATTGGTAGAGCGCCGGTACTTTAATCCGGAGGTCGTTGGTTCGAATACCACTCTAGTCAACAACTTGTTCAACCCCCAAATCATTTCAAAATTTATCCAGTCAGTTGCCCTTGTGGTTAATATTGATGTCAAGGATTTTTGCAAGTGCAATTTCAAAAGTTCAGTTCTATTAAGATGATATTTAATATAACTTCACTGATGCAATAATGCCAAAAACTGAACAATGAATGTCTGAAAACAAAACGAAATGTCTCTGAATGACAAAACAAGAAACCGTGTTTACACCAAATAAACAGGTTTTCCAAAGCTAGCTAGGAAACAAAATAGGGTTTAATAAAGTTAAGGACAGGTGCGTGAATATCAAATGCCTGTTGATGAAACTGAATTTGTATTTTAAATACCAATATGCCATGTGCTTGGTGGATTCAAGCCGGGGAAAATATTAATTTTTGAATAACTATGGCTGAAATTGAACTGCGAGGTCGACGATCTCGTGAGGGAGAAAATAATATGCCGATTCATCATTTATTTTTTCTCCCCCCTGAGATCATCGACCTCGCCTAAGCGATTTAATTTTAAGTGGTTTTAAGACACCTGCTCTAAGGGGAATACCATCTCACCAACTAGTGAAAAGGTAATCCAGTTCAGCTGAGGACAGTTAACTAAGCACAACATTGATTAGAAGAGACAGCGACCCTCACGATGGGCAAAAAATGTGACCCTTGTTAAGTAGGGGTGCCCAAGCATTGTTAACAACGGATGACCTACAGCAAATTGCCTACGGTTGTATTAATCTGTTATAAGATTGTATCAATATTACACCTGACAGACTGATTGAAAGTATTATACAAGATTGGTTGAGCCGACATTGCCCAAGGGTAACAATAGTATCCAACAGTTTCCAGCGTGTAAACCATAATGTACTTTATTCGATGAAATAAGCTGTTGCGTGTCTTTTCCCCATCTTGACTACGTTTTCAGCTTTATGCTTATCGGATATTATGACTTCCATTTCGACAACAGTCAACAATCAACAATCCATGACAATCCGTGACAATCCACAGTACACATTGTGGAAGACATGGGAGTTATCTTCTTCTGTTTTGGATGTGGGTGAAAGTCCCTATAATAATGGGGAGGGGTGGGCACAGTTAAACCGAACAGCTGTGTTTTAACTCAAAAGCCATGCAACATTCGATATATCACTTGGAGCGAGAATCGAAACGAGGTCAACAAAGGATAACATATTTCACGTATTTACCCTATTATCACGCATAATTTAAGAGAACAGTATTCATAGCTAAGTAAGACATTGTGATTTAGTGATTTCGAAACTTACAATTTCTCCAAGCTGACGAGATCAGTCAGGGCGCCCCCATCGACGTAAACAGGGATATCATTTGGCTGATCTCGGATAAGAACCCTGATGAAAAAAAGGTTTAAAATAAAACATGATCTTAAAGGGGCTGAGTCATCGTCTTAATCAGTATGTGACTGTGAATTAAAGGCAGTGGACACTATTGGTAATTACTCAAAATATTTATTAGCATAAAACCTTTGTTGGTGACGAGTAATGGGTTGATGTTTGATGGTATAAAACATTGTGAGAAACGGCTCCCTCTGAAGTGCCATTGTTTTCGAGAAAGAAATAATATTCCACGAATTTGATTTCGAGACCTCAGATTTAGAAACTGTGGTCTCGAAATCAAGCATCTAAACGCACAAAACTTCGTGTGACAGGGGTGTTTTTTCTTTCATTATTATCTTGCAAGTTCGATGTCCGATTGAGCTCAAATTTTCACAGGTTTGTTATTTTATGCATATATGTTGAGATACACCAACTGTGAAGGCTAGTCTTGGACAATTACCAATAGTGCCACTGCCTTTAAACTAGGAATTATTATCCAGTTGCAGAACGCAGCACGCTCTCTCAATATTAATTGTTATGGGGAGGGCGCTGTTGTGTGCAACTGGGTGAGAAATAAAATAAATTCAAAATAAAAGCGTTTCTAAAGCATTTATTACGCAAATGTCTTTTTTTTTTTTTTTTTGTCTGGCCCTACACCGTTTATCGCCAGCCACGACCCTAACGGCTTTAAACGGCCGTTAAATAACTCGTCGCTACCCTTTTATGTTTCTTAATCATGCATGCTAATTCATAACAGAGTCAAGGACGGTGGTGTGAAGCCTAACAGTTTAAAATGTTGTTGGATGTGTTTAACAAATCGTTTTTGAGTGGGAATTAAATAGTGCATACAATTTTGTTTAAACCAAAAGTGGTTTAAAACAATATAATTAATATAAAATAAAAATAAAACGTTAAGTGGGAATTTACTCAACCGATTCTTTATACACCGATTAACAAACCTTTAATTTAAAGACAGTGGAAACTATTGGTAATTTTCAAAGACCAGTCTTCTCACTTAGTGTAACTCAACATATGCATCAAACAATAAACCTGTGAAACCTTGAGCTCAATTGGTCATCGAAGTTGCGAGATAATAATGCAAGAAAATACACCCTTGACACACGAAGTTTTGTGCTTTCAGATGTTTGACTTCGAGACCTCAAATTCTAAATCTGAGGTCTCGAAATCAAATTCGTGGGGAAAAAACTTCCTTCTCGAAAACTACGTAATTTCATAAGGAGCCGTTTTTTACAATGTTTTATAATTTCAATCTCACCCAAATTACTCGTCACCAAATAAGGTTTTGTGCTAGTAATTATTTTGAGTAATTACCAATAGTGTCCACTGCCTTTAAAGCTTAATTATAAATTACAGTCTTACAAGGTTTTCAAGCTACCGAGACCATGGAAAGCAAGGGATCCAATTAGCCGTAGTGGTACATCCATTGCAATCCTATAAAACAAACAAACGATCAGGGTTGGTATTGATGTTGTATCAATTCTATTCTTCTTTGTGTTTCCCAGTAAATATACATAGAAACTCCAGATTGTTGACATTATCTCCAAAATGGTACCTTTGATAAGTTGTAATATCCACAATCCACAATTATATCGAGCGGTCAACATAACTTATTGTCATACTGTGAAGTTTGATTGGTCGAGAACCAATCATGTGACGCGCAACCAAAACGCATGTTACATGGCTCGACGGGCCGGGTAAGATGAAAAGTGATGATCGTACCCAGCGTTGGTCGATTTCCAGCGCTGTGTACGAAACAACCGCGGGTTCGAGGGAATTGTTTCTTGTTCGTCTGCTTATTAAACAATGAATAGTCCGTCGTAATAATGTTTGAAGATGACAACAGAACTTCGAGAAGAGGAATAGCAATTATACAAAGGTATAACAAAACAATTCTTGCACGATGTGACTGGGGTCCTTGGGTTTTGTACACCCTCGAGGGAAAAAACAAAACGCCATGGACCCCGTCACAGCGTGCAACATATTGTATAATGTACTATATTTTGCCTTTTAAAATCTAGCAAAATGTTCTCGATACCTTTCGCACACTGGTTAAAACAGAGGACAGTGTATGGTGATACTTTGTGTAATATTAATCGAAGTCTTATATAGCGCACGTATCTACCAAAAAAAGGTACTCAATCTGCTGAGTATACACACATTTTCAGAAAGATAGGTTATTGCAGTGATTAATTCTGAGACCCAATCTTTGTAGCATCTTATTAGGGTTTACAAGGTGCTACGGCGGCGCATACAACACCAACGCACCTCTACGAAGTTTGGCAAAACCATTTCAGCAGAAAACAAGTTAAGGAGTCCGACAACATTTGGTTTAATTCACACGTAATGATGAAATACTCACATGGTTTCCAAACTGCTGAGCCCAGAAAAGAAATCCGGCTCCAAAGTTTGGATAAGATTCTCTGAAATATCTCTAAAAAGAAAAAAAAATGGATTATTGATTATTAAAACTGATGATTCAACATGATACATTGATGCCCTGGTACTTTCATGCAGATAAAGTCCATTACATGGACTGAGACTTGCGGGTAAAACTTACAAAAAGATCAAGCTGTGCAAATCTACAAAGGTTTTTGGCATAATGATATTAAAACTGCTGATTTAACGTGGTGCTGGATGCTGTTAAAGGGTGCGTTCGTTTAGCTTCACTGGGTCGACCCCGGTCTGCCCCGGGTCGTTCGAATAGCTGCTTTGACGTCATTCCTGGGAATCTACCGGGTCAGCCTAAAGTGCCCTGCTTGTGGAGTGGGTCACTTGGGGGTGACCCGAGGTGCATGCTGTCACCACGAGAGGGCGAGTCGGTGTGATCGTTCGTTTAGCTCTTGTCAGGGGCTCACCCAAGTGAGCACCGCGGGGTAGACGAACGCACCCACTGTCCATTCCATGGACTGATACTGGCAGGGAAACTTACAAAAAGGTCAAGTTGTGCAAATCTGCAAAGGTTCCTGGCATCAGATGAGTTATTCCATTGTTCGCCAAGGATCTGAAAAAAAAAAAATAAAGGGAAATAACAACAAACAAATTTACAATTCAAGAATCTAACTATCCTTAAGGACATTGGACACTATTGGTAATAATTGTCAAAGACAAGTCTTCACAGTCTCAACATATGCGTAAAATAACAAACCTGTGACAGTTTGAGCTCAATCGGTAGTCGAAGGTGGGAGATACTAGCGAAAGAAAAAACAACCTTGACACACCATGGTCTCACGAAGTTGTGTGCTTTCAGATGCTTGATTTCGAGACCTCAAATTCAAAATCCGAAGTCTCGAAAATCAAATTCGTGTAAAATTACTCCTTTCTCGAAAACTACGTCACTTCAGAGGGATCTGTTTTCCACAATGTTTTATACATATCAACCTCTCCCCATTACTCGTAATCAAGAAAGGTTTTATGATAATAATTATTTTGAGTAATTACCACTAGTGTCCACTGCCTTTAACAGCCCAATCCTGACAAACACCCCTAAAAAACATTATGCATGTATAAATAACCATGTCTATACACAAAGAGGTGAGTTAGGGGGAACACAAATTCGGCAAATCGGCATCCAATTTCATTCACATGTGTTCGAACTAAACCTGTTTTACCTCTCCAGTGTTAGCCTATAACTGCGTTTCAAATTCAGAATTTGACAGCTTAATTTCGTTTTGAATCGAGTCAAATTCATTTAACACCCTGTACAATTTAGTGTATCGTCATTCTTTTTCGTGACACACGCGCCTCAAGAAGCGTCTGCGAATTTGAGTTCTACTTTGATGAATTATTAAATTGAATGATTATTTTGCTAAATCGAATGACGCAACATTACATTTGACTAATCGTAAAACGAAATCGAATAAATACAATTTTCATTAGCATTCGATTTCGCGCGAAATAGAGTAGCTTGGTGGTTACTTAGGCTGCTCATTGTCGAAATTGACCGAGAAAACCTATAGCAGAAAATACATTGCAAATAAACATTGACAATAACATAATGATGAAACTTGTTTCAAGAGGAATCACTAGTTGTTCTAGTTGATCTTGAACTTACAGCGCATTTAAATGTGTGAACCCTTTAAACATTCCAACCTCCAGAGTGGTGAAGTTTCCTCCAGACAGCGTTCTGTAAACAAAATAAAACTAATGTTATAAACAAGGGAATAAAAGTGTAGCGACGCGAGTTCTTACACCTCCGTTTAAAGCCGACATGGTCGAATTGCCAGGTGATAAAAGCCCGAGCCGAAGGCAAGGGCTTTTATCACACGGCAAAGACCCTGCAAGGTTTTAAACGGACGTGTAAGAACGAGTTTCATTCCCATTCACGAATGCACTTTTGTTTAAAACCGTCAAAAATACAAAATACAATTACAGACACTTTGACAGTTGACAGTTTGAGGTTTGAAATATCAGTTCAAAAACTCGATTCCAGGCCTAGTGAATTTGAGTCTAATACTTTATGAGTATGATAACCCAATAGAAACACGTCAGACCCAAGCCATCACAAAATGGCACACGTGCACGTTGTTAGCACTTTGGTTTGTCAATGTATCAAATAAATAATTGTTGGTATCGGAAGGCAACTTTTAGGGATAAGTGTTGCGTTAATTCGTGTGGGTATTATGTGGTTTATAAGAAACGTTTTAAATTTTTGTCATGGTTCCTGACCATTAAAAGTAAAAGTTCAGCTTTTGTTCGTTAGAGCAGGTGATACTCTTTGAAATACCATTCACTCATACAAATCTATGTTTTAATGTTTGTGGCCAACAATCTGACATAGCACCTTTAAAGGCAGTGGACACAATTGGTAATTGACAAAGACTAGCCGTCACAGTTGGTGTATCTCAACATATCCATACAATAACAAACCTGTGAAAATTTGAGCTCAATCGGTCATCGAACTTGCGAGATAATAATGAAAGAAAAAACACCCTTGTCACACGAAGTTGTGTGCGTTGAGATGGTTGATTTCGAGACCTCAAGTTCTAAACCTGAGGTATCCAATTTAAATTCGTGAAAAAAATTACTTCTTTCTCGAAAACTATGGCACTTCAGAAGGAGCCGTTTCTCACAATGTTTTATACCATCAACATCTCCCCATTACTCGTCACCAAGAAAGGTTTTATGCTAATAAATATTTAGAGTAATTACCAATAGTATCCACTGCCTTTAATTAACAACACCACGAAGTGATAGAGACGACTTCGTATTTGCCCTATCCTTACCCCTAACCCACTAGAAACAAGGGGACACTAGCTTGTCACTGTTATTTATTTATTTATTTTAATTCTTTAGACATACACAATAGTTACAAGTTGTACAGGGGCTGTCAAGGTTAAAACAAAAGTATAAAAACTGCCATCAAAAGATGTGTAAAACCAGACCCCTGCCAACGATAAAAATATTATTATACAATATAAAAAGGTGATTGCACTGAAATATTTTTAAATCACACAATAGAAATTATTAAAACACAGGCAAAACCAGACTATTGAAAACAAAAAAACTACACCCACAAAAACAACGCAGCGATAAGAGGAAGGGACAACAATTGGAAATAAAAATAAAAATAGAATGGACTAAAAAACCTCAAAAAAAAAATATATATTAGTTGACATACTTACAGTGCTTCCGATATGGGAACGATGTTCTCAATAGTCGTCTTGTTCCAACCATCTTCACAGATTACTTTAAGGTTGTCCATGACGTCATACCAACACTTACATACACTGGGACACCGTTTATCTAAAGCAACAAGAAATAAAGTGAACACATGAATATAACAAAATAAATGCATCAATATAAACATAATATGGAAAGGTTAGCGGTAACACCATGTAGTGACTATCTCTAATGAGTTGGGGTGGTTCTGAAAAGAACAGTTTGGTTTCAACGACGTTTCGATCAGTACGCTGTGCTCTTCTTTTCAGAACCACCCCAAATAATTAGATATAGTAATTTCACGGCGTTACCGCAAACATTTCTATATCGTATTTCCACCATGCCAAATCCTACATAATATAAACATATTTATATGCAACCTTATAACGAATTCGGTAAAAAAAAATGAAAGGAGACGTCTCCACAACTGAATGTCAGTTATGTATTTGTATCTCATAAAACACTCCGAAAATATAAATAATGATTTTGTTTTTATATGGTTGTACCCGCAAGTTTACAACTTATCATTAATTAATTATTGTCATAAAAAATTATATTGTTTTTCTTTTTTGTCAACGCTATGCTTACTGGTAAGCACATTTAAAAAGGAACATGTTTTAGCCGAGAAAACATCAAAATCTGCAACGATAGTACTGTCGAACCAATCAACGTGTAGTAAGTATGACAAGCTTAAAGGGTCTACGTTGTACTTTTTCCTGACACGAAACACAGTGTCCGATTTATATTTACATTAAACTAACACAGTTTGAAGGTGATGATAGTATAAAAGCTTCCTTTGAAATTTTAATTACTGAGGTGCTGTAGTTTTTGAGAAATTAGTAAAACAAATAATTTTCGTCTCAAATGGTTTTAACATGTAAAAACGTAGGTAGCGATTATGCTTATGGTTTTTGTATAATACCATAACTGGTTAATGTGATTTTACACGCTCAAATAATGTTTGTCTTCCTGAGACGAAAATTAGTTTATGACTTGTTTTACTCATTTCTCAAAAACTACACATCTCAGTTAGTAATATTTGAAGGGAAGTATTCCACTATCATTGTCTTTAAACCCTGTAAGTTTAATGTAAATCTGTGGACATTTTGAAAAAGTACCCGAATCCTTTAAAGGAACACGCTGCCTTAGATCGGTCGAGTTGGTCTTTGAAAAGCACTTGTAACCGTTTTTTTTTAAATTACATATAGGCAGAAAGATATTGTAAAAGTAGAATACAATGATCCACACAAACATGCCTCGAAATTGTGTTGTTTTCCATTTACCTCGTCGACTAACACGGTCGGCCATTTATGGGAGTCAAGTTTGTGACTCCCATAAATGGCCGACCGTGTAAGTTCGCACAGTAAAAGGAAAACCACGCAATTTCGAGGCAAACTTGTGTGGATTGGTGTATTCTACTTTTAAAACGTCTTTCCAACCATATGCGTTGTATAAAAAACGGTTGCCAACGCTTTTTATAGACACACTCGACCGATCCAAGGCAACGTGTTCCTTTAACTGCTTCGATTCGCCTTATTTGTAAAATTGGTTTTCACAATTCAAAATCAGCATACTTTAACACAACATTTGCAAACAATACACATTTGTTTTAAACAATAATAATTTTAGCAAAAATACCCATCATATGTTTATATTTTTTTGTATTTACCACAATTTTCTTCATCGTCACCCAGGTGGCAGTCCGGTCGCCCATCACACACCGCGAACTGGTATTGGCACACGGTGGAGTTCTCGCAGTGATAAAACCCAGGACAACTCACGTTTACTGAAACAAACAGCCGAATGCAATCAATAGTTTATAACACTAACTGAATAACTACCCACTTGTTTATGAACAGTTTAAGGGGAAGGTACACGTTTGGTAATTACTCAAAACAAATATTAACATAAACACTGACTTGGTAATGAGCATTGGCGAGCTGTTGATAGTATAAAACATTGTGAAAAATGGCCGTCTCCGAAGTAGCAGAAACTTTGAGAAAGAGGTAATTTCTCAATAAAGTAACAAGAAGTCCTTTATTTATATGTGAAAGCACACAAACTTGTCCAACAAGAGTGTTTATTTGTCATCATTTTCTCGCATCTTCGATGACCAATTTGAGCTCAAATTTTCACAGGCTTGTTATGTAATGATTATGTGGAGATGCAACTATTGAGAACACTGGTCTTTGACTTATACCAATAGTGTGCAGTGTCTTTAAGACAATGCTACCAGAGACAATTTAGTGATGCTTCAAACTGAAGATTAACACAACAAAAATGTATAAATTTCAACTTAATAAAAAAAAAAATCTGGACTCTAAACAACTTTCACAAAAAACAAATTACCCATGTAACATCCTTGTGGTTTGTAAGTTGGTGATAGAAACCCGAAATGATTCTTACGTCACCACTTCCCAGGTTGTATCATCAAACTGCCATGGCTAGTTAGTTGAGTTACAGGTTGGGTTACATCTAGCTTTTTTGTTCTTTCAAAATTTAATAATTCAAACATGCTTGAAAATAATGTAAGACCCGAAAGTCCTCTTACCACACTGGTTTTCGTCTAGTCCACTTCCCTGACAGTCTATAAATCCATTACAAATGGCGCCCTCTAAAACACACGATCCGTCATCACAGTCAATCAACGACTCATCGTGGCAAACATGTTCATCTTGTTGACAAACAAAAGGCGGTATTACTAATACATTTTAGTTGGTTTTCGTAGTATCAAGGTAATGATGTTGGTATCATTACAATGACTTAGGGGAGGGTGGTCATTTAAAACGCAAATGAAACTAGAAAACAAAACTTCAAGATTGTTGCGTTTACGGGTAATTATTACGGCAGTGGCATTTAATAGCGTTTTTGTCAGTAGCAATTATTTGTCTGTACTACTTTTTTTTCTTGTGTGTTTTGCTTTGTGGCTTTCAAACATTCATTGATTACATGATGTTTAACTCAACATTCATTTTGATGAGCTCAACCCCTTCCGTCTTTGAAATAGCAAGGCCTGTTTTCATTTTCAAAGGGCCATTCACTTGGATGTTGTTTAAATAGGTACTATTTTATGGGTACCTTTTTGAAGGAGCACCAGTGCCAATACAGGGGCAATTGAGGTCATCGTCTCCGTGGCATCAGAGTAATTACTGCTCTGTTAAATGCAGCGGAAACTATTGGTAATTACTCAAAATAATTGTTGGCATAAAACCTCTCTTGGTAACGAGTAATGGATAGAGGGTGGTAGTATAAAACATCGTGAGTAGCGGCTCCCTCTGAATTGACGTAGTTTTCGAGGAAGAAGTAATTTTCCACGAATTTGATTTCGAGACCTCAAGATTAGAATTTGAGGTCTCGAAATCAATCATCTTGAAAAAGCACACAACTTCGTTTGACAAGGGTGTTTTTTTTCTGTCATAGTTATCTCGCAACTCTGACGACCAATCGAGCTCACAATTTCACAGGTTTGTTATTTTATGCATACACCAAGTGAGAAGACTGGTCTTTGACAATATTACCAATAGTGTCCACTGTCTTTAAAGCCCGGTCACACGTGCCTCGATAACAATAACGAAAACGAGAATGTTAACAACGCACGCCCTCGATTGGTTGAATGAGCGTGGGCATATTGTGCGTGAAGCATTTCAACCAATGGAATGCAATCTCTTTGAGTCGTTATCGTTATCTTTATCGTTTTCGTCATCGCTGCAGTGTGACTCGGCACAAAAAGCAGAACCTAGACTGAGAACATGGGATTGGTACAGATGGTGACCCCCCCCCCCCATCCATGTTCAACATGTATGCACTTGTGTTGTGTCGAGGCCTACCTTGGTCAATCACATTCGATATCTCCAAATGGAATCCTTTGTACTCCACCGTTGAATCTCCAACGAATGATATATACAGAGAATCCATGTTGTTGAACACAAGCGAGCGAACTTTGCTGTTACCGTGCAGTGCGAAGGACTGGGAGGTCCCTCCAAACGGTTCAAAGAGAAGAACATCCCGAACTGTCTCTGTCAGAAACTCTTTGATTTCTATTCGAATTGGCGTTACCCGGTTTTTGGCATAGACTAGCCACCAGCACCCTACACCCGCTGGGTAGCTAAGGGGATAATTTGGCGATTTTAATTCGTAATCATAGTTGATTTCTGTCATGAGGATGTAGGCCTCCCCACACCGCGCTGAAATAAATAAGAACAAACATGAACGTCTAATCCTGTCATCACAAAACTCATTCAATGTTCGTTCCTTCCCCATCAATCCAATCTGGAAGCACTGACAGCACCATCATTCAATGTTTTTGTAAGGCAGTGAACCTTCAAGCGTTGATAGACATGCGTCCCATCACCAACCATCAAAAACAATACCTTTATGGTGATTTTTACTCGCACCTTGTAAAATACTGCGTCTTCGCGACCACAAAACACGAGCACTCCTAACCACACCCTGGACAATCAGTTAGTTGTCTAGGTTATTCATCAAGCATCAATCTGCACGTACGTATTTGTTTTGAAACATTCATACCTAAAATAATATGGGTTGAAGGGTTTCGATATATTTTGTATATCTAGTTGTTGGCCGTGACAAGAATCCATACTCACTGTCAATGAAGATGTATGTAATACAATTTACCTGTCGAAGTCTCACAGCTTCGTTTAGTAATAGTCATCGAATTTTTGAGAAAACAAAAAAGTTACAAGTTTAGAGCAATGTTTTCAGAAGAGTCGCGTAAAATAGTTCATTCTACAAGAGCTAAAAATTAATAATGTCCGTCTCCCGAGACAATATTTTCGTGACATTGTTTATCTCACTGCTCAAAACATTCAAAAACAAACATCCAAAGGGTAGCTTTCTATCCTCACTTGTTTTTAATCGTTTGAGATTAGTGTAAATCCGTGGACATTATTTTGTTTGTAACAACCCTTTAAATTTGTTGAAAAAAGACGACTACATTACGTTTTTACCTGACGAAAAACAGAGAGGCAAACCTCTCTCTGATGTGTTGTTTTGAACGCATAACTGCAGATCCAATACCACGCAATAAACTTCCCCTTCTTCACATGTAACTGCAAACAAAACAAACATAATGTTGAAGTAATTTTTGTTTTACCAAAAAGGTACCGGTGTCGCAGGAGATGATTAACCCAGAGAGATTCGCTTCCCCCATAATGGGTGCGTTCGTTTAGCTTCCCTGGGTCGACCCCGGTGTGTGGCGGTTTTTTTCTCCAGGACGCACGTGTGCAGACAATAACCCACGTTCGTCCTGGAAAAAAAAACGTCTCACACACCGTGCTAGACCCAGGGCAGCTAAACGAACGCACCCATTGCCAAACTGTGTCCAAACTTCTTGTGATGGCGCCCTCAGCCTAGTTTCCATTGGGGGACCGAATCTCTAACGGGTAGAATTCCCTGGGACATCGATGTGGCAGGAAATGATGAAATCCGGATGTCCCTCTACCGCAAACCGTGTACACGAAACTTACTCGTATAGCGCCCTCCTTTGTTTCATCCTCCATCATCCCGCGTTATTTTCCCATTTTCCCGGCGGAGAGATTTCGATACCTCAAATTCTAAATCTGAGGTCTCGAAATCAAATTCGTGGAAAATTACTTCTTCCTCGAAAACTACGTTACTTTAGAGGGAGCCGTTTATCACATTGTTTCATACTAACAACAGCTCCCTATTACTCGTTACCAAGTAAGATTTTATGTCAATAATTATTATGAGTAATTATCAATAGTGTCTACTGCCTTAAGGAAAGTAAATTGTGTTTTTCTCGAAGTTTCGCCCGACTAATGAAGAACATAATAATTGCGCATATCTTTACCTTCATTTGTCTGTTCAACTTGCAGCTTAAAACCTCCCTTCTGGACTATATTATTGGATCTGAACAGTATTGACAATTCATTCAAGTCAGAGGCTACGGTGATTGGGTACTGTCCACTGAAAAGTAATGTACGAAACAAAATATTAGTACTGAGTTTATGTTAAAGCCAGTGGTCACTACTGGTAATTGTCAAAGATCAGTATTCTTACTTGCTGTATCTCAACATAATATGCATAAAATAACAAACCTGTGAAAAATTGAGCTCGATTGGTCGTCGAAGTTGCGAGATAATTATGAAAGAAAAAAACACCCTGGTCACACGAAGTTGTGTGCTTTCAGATGCTTGATTTCGAGACCTCAAATTCTAAACTTGAGGTCTCGAAATAAAATTCGTGGAAAATTCCTTATTTCTAAAAAACTACGTCACTTCAGAGGGAGCTTTTTGTCACAATGTTTTATACTACAAACCTCTCCCCATTACTCATTACCCGGTAAGGTTTTATGCTAATATTTATTTTAAGTAATTACCAATAGTGTCCACTGCCTTTAAATTTAAGACACTGGACACTCAACATAATATGCATAAAATAACAAACCTGTGACAATTTGGACTCAATTGGTCGAGATAATGAGGGAATTAATCGCTCTCTTGTTACTCGAAGTTTTGTGCTTTCAGATGTTTGATTTCGAGAACTCAAAATCTTATTCTGAGGTCTCGAAATCAAATTCGTGGAAAATTACGTTACTTCAGACGGAGCCGTTTATCGAAATGTTTTATGCAACATATATCAAGAATCAATACAGATAATATTGTTCATCTACTTTCGTCGTTGCATAACATTTCATCTTCAATTTTGTCAAAATAGACAACATTTTGATATGCAAAAACTTGATTGCATTGTTAGACAAGTTGGGAGAAACATGTTTCAGTACCATACTGCACAGAGGTTAATGTAACAAACTTTCATAATCTCAACAACAATTAAAACAATTACAAAATGTATTCTTACCCCGAAGCAATTAGGGAGTCGGTGTCCAAATTACGATTGTTATTAATAAATAGCAAATCGTGTCCTTGGTCGATGTCAAAATCCAGGAAAGTTACGACCACGTGATATCCCACTTCTGCAACCACTATGTGCTGACACTGTGTACGCTCTGGATAGCGATTTGGCCAGAGCGGTGACGTAATAAATACTGAGTCAAGTTTGGAAACATCAACACGGCCATTAATGCACTGACCTGCAGTTTAAAGGGAATACACATTACAACCTTATATTTAGGCCAACGACATAATAATTTGTTCATGTTTATAAGAAATGGTTAAAAAAATGCCATTAACAGAAGGAGCGAAAGACGAAGCGCAGAAGAATGGAAAATGTCAAAATAATGTTTCATCACATGCCATGACTTTAAACTAGTACTAGTATTGCTGATACTATAATTATGCTTCCTACTGTCATGGTCCAGAGTAAATGGTCCAGAGTAAATATCCGGTTTTTTTAAATAAGCGTTGGGATTAAAGTAACAATGGAGTAATGTTTATTTATTTAAGTATTTAATACTATACGTGTAGAATGTTATAGATTTCCTTAGTGAGGCGAGCACACATACTTTAAGTTTGGGGTGAGCAGTCACGCGTGTGTTAAACTCGTTAATCGGTTGGAACTTTTCTTCGTATGCCACACAAACACCTGTTTTGCAGACATGAACAGAATATTGGAATTCGCAGAGTTTGGAGAATGCTGAGAATTCAGGATTCGCTACATAAGGAAGGATTGCGGCCATCCTCGTCCCTCACATTTTAATTCTTCAGTTTCGGGGCGGAGGTCTGCAGAGTAGCAGAGTTGAGTGGGCGGAGAATTCCCTCTGAGTATGCCCACGTTGGAGCGGCATTTTTAGTTCGACATGTGTTAGTTTCGCCGTTCCTGCACGGATCAATCCGTGAAGCCTCCAGTAAAGTTCGTCGCTGCCGAAACCATGCAGTAGGCTGCGGTGGCTCTTCAATGACGGGGAGTGTGCACGTCGACGAGGCGGAGCTGTGACTTCCCGAGAGCGTCGAACTTTACGACACACAGACTCATGACTTGGGTACTGTGTGAGTTTTCTTTTCCTCCGAGCTGCGGTCGTCGGACTTTGTTGTACCGGTTGCGTGAAGCAACGACGGTACGAAAGCAGAGAGCACCGAGAAGGCCGACCAATTTTCCACACCGGGTTTCATCACATCGCGTACCTTGGAAGTACGACAATCTACGGGGACATTTTCATCAGAATAGGCGAACACTGGTCTTCAGCTCTCTCCGAGAGAGTCGAGGTATATCAGAGGCTGTTGGGTCTTCAACCCTATTTTGCCTAGGCTGCTCGCCCCCCGTTTATATTCAATTCATGTCACAACTGGTTAACTGCCCTTTTGTCTTGCCTTATTTTTGTTTACGTAATGGTTTATATTAAATTTAATTGAACATACTTGCTGTTTCATATTATGCTGGTCTGTTTGACTACTTTTGTTACCCTTATTTCTTTGGGGCGGGGGTATTTTTCGAAGTCTCTGGCCTTTAGGAATTTGAAACGTAACACTACCTAAACGTACAAATGGTTTTGTTTCTCTCATTTTCTTCAAAATGAATATGCTGGGTTGTTTTGTGTGAATTACCAATCATAAGTTCACGGGACCTATCGCATAACGTCACATTTGAAGGACGAAACAATGTTGCATAATGACTAAAATGTCAATACTAGGACTTATAATCCACACTTTGCTAACCAACAAAACAGTAGAGCTTGTGTCTTGTGATCTTATCCGCATGGCAACGGTACACCACTTAAAGCGCTCACCAGGGAATAAACAGAGACCAGAGAATAATGCACTGTGTTACGGAGACCCATGAATTACGTGTGGTTGTAATTATCTCAATTTTATAAATGTAAGGGAAAATTGTGCGTGCATGAATTTACAGACAATGAGAAGGGCCTATATTACAAACTTAAATGTCACATTTCCCTTCCTCATCGAAGATGTTGGTACATTTCGTAACGTAACACAAACGTCAATATAAACCACAAGTGAAACTGAACATTTTGAAATGATTTTGGGGTTAACCGTTTAAGGTCGCATGGCTTCTGACTTGCACCCCGAACAAAGATATTGACAAAATAGGGACACCGCCAACATAGGGCTAGATAGCTCAGTTGGTAGAGCGCCGGCACTTTAATCCGGAGGTCGTTGGTTCGAATCCCACTCTAGTCAATTCTTTGTTCAACCCCAAAAATCGTAACACAAACGTGTTACAAAAAGTAAATCTATCTTTACAATTATATTTTTGATAACAATGGTTTTATTAAACTTACACTAACATGTTAGTTGATGAGGTGGTGTGGTTTTTGTGAAACCAGTAAGACAATGTCAGGAACATATTTGTCTAGTTTTAGCATAAGATAACGTCATTAAAGGAACACGTTGCCTTGGATCGGTCTTTGAAAAGGGTTTGTAACCGTTTGTTATAAAATCCATATGATTTGAAATATTTGTTTTAAATGTAATACATGTTGATCCACACAAGTATCACTCGAGATTGCGTGGTTTTCCTTTTACCTCGTCGACAAACACGGTCGGCCATTCATGGGAGTCAATTTTTTGACTTCCATAAGTGGCCGACCGTGTTAGTTCTCAAAGTAAAAGTAAAACCACGCAATATCGAGGCAAATGTGTGTGGATCACTGATTCTACTTTTAAAACATCTTTCTAACCATATGCATTTTATAACAAACGGTTACCAACGCTTCTTAAAGACCAACTCGACCGATCCAAGGCAACGTGTTCCTTAAAAATAAATTGCCATAACTGGTAGATACCTTTTACATGCTAACATTGTTTCCGTGGCTTGTTTTGACTAGTTTTTTTTTTTTTGCTGATGTATTTTTTTTATTGCAAATCATTGTCTAAAAAAGGCTACAACACATCATGGATTAATTAAGGAAATGTGTCTGCCATCATTATCTTTCGTGCAAGTTAAACGAAAATCAGTGGAAGTTGTGTTTTGTGCTCCACAAAAAGTACCCAGAAGGACCTTAACAGAATGTCTTACCACAGTCGAACTCATCCGAGCCATCATCACAGGCATAGAGGCCGTCACAAAGAGACGACCTGGCCGCACAACCAATGCCTCGGCACGAGAAGTAGTCATCTCCACAGGACACTGATAATTAGAATAAAGTGATTTCCAAATAAATAAATAAATAAACACATTTTAAAGATAAATGTCAACTTGGAATTAATATATGTAACGAGTGGATTGGTGTACCAACACTGTGTGGCATTTTGCTAAATAGATTGAACCTTGGAATGCATTTAAAGTGGTGTTCAAAGCGCATTTGTAAGATATTTGATTACCAAGTGACTCAACGAAGTGGGTGTTGGCAAGGGTGTAACTGACAAATGATTTAGTTTCAGCTAGCAATCGTTTCTTTGAGATCAATGACAGTCTTTTGATGCTTAAATCAATGGACACTACTGGAAGTTATAAAAGACCAATCTTCACATTTGGTTTATCTCAACATATGCATGAAATGACAAACCTGTGAAAACTTGAGCTCAATTGGTCGTCGAAGTTGCGAGATACTAGTGAGAGTGAAATCACCCTTGTCACGCGAAGTTGCGTGCTTTCAAATTCAAAATCTGAGGTTCGCGAATTCAAATTCGTGGAAAAAAAAGTTTTCTGGGAAAACCACGTCACTTCAGAGAGAGCCGTTTATAACAATGCTTTAAACTAATAACCTCTCCCCATTAGTCGTTACCAAGTGAGGTTTTCTGCTAAAAATTATTTGGAGTAATTGTTATAGTGATACACACAATAAGTGGCAATTGACTATGGTTTACAGCAGTTTTTAACAAAGGAGTTCGCAAACACCGGGCCATCACTGACACGTCCTCAGCTAATTCTGCACTAAAGAAAACAACCCATAAGGCTTCAAGTAGCATGCGTGAGAACCGTGTACATGCATGTGTAGTGGTCAGCTTTTAACAAATCTGTTGAAGGTAGTAAATGGTGTCAAGCATTTGTTTTGGTTATTCAGCCAAAAGTACTGACATCTAAAGTCAGTGTGCCGCTTGTAATATCTGCTTGTTTACCATCACAACCAAATTCATCCTCTTTCTCAGGGCAGTCTGACCATCCATCACACAGGCCTGCTTGGGGGATGCACTCTGGTCCCGATGGGCACGAGAACTGTCCCTGTTGACATTCTGGAGGTGGTAAACAAAAAACTAAATAAGTTCATGGAAACAATGTGTTGGATACCTTGAAATATCCAAATGCGCATAATTGGCACGCAAATTGTGGTTGATATGTTAGCGCATGGAGCATGGATTATTAAGCATTTTAAAAGTAAACTAAAGTATAGCTTCCATCTTTTCGGGTTGTTTATACTATAATTGTTTATATTTAAATTACAAACAAAATGCATTGTATAGATTTAACATTGTACTTGAGCAAAAAATACTATTGCATACAAACCAGGGGACACCTGGTTAGACAAACTGTTGCTGACGCGTGTTTTGTTATAATTGTATTATATGCCACAAGGGAAACTGACTGGGTAATTTGTTTTAATAATTTGGGGGGTTAAAAACATAATTACAAAATACAAGAGTGTGACTCGAACCAAAGACCACCTGCACGTTAATCCGGAGGTCGTTGGTTCGAGTCCCACTCGATTCAAATTTTCTTGAAAAATACATGATATTTTCCAGAAGAATAAAATATAAAAAAGAGAACAAGTTAGACAGTGTATTTGTTTTCTGTTCCAAGTCATAATAAAATCGTCTAAAAACAATTGTTGAAAATGCATGCTTACCACTTTCTTTGTATCGGATGACATTAAACTCAAATGTATTAGTGTACGTATTATTAGGAGAGACCGGGGCCAGACATCCATCTTTCACTATCCACATGGATGGCAATGTAGACGAGATGTAACGAGGATACCCAAGTTGGTAGCCGCGACTGGTGACAATCTCTCGGAGGGTATGACCGCCCTCTAGAGGCCCTTCCCCGACAGTGATGACGCAGTACGGGAGAATGAGTAGTTTCAGTTGCAACCGGTAGCTGGGATCTGTTCTGATGATCCAGATGCACAGGTGACCCGGGTCGGTTTGTATGAACGAATATTTGAGGTCGGCTGCTACTTCTATGTGTTCGTCTTCACAAAAACCTGCAATTGGAAAACAATAAACAGTCTAACAGTTTTCTGGATTTGAGGCATTGTCGCGCGAAATTCAAAATTCAATAAACGTGTCGCATCTGGGGTGAGGGTTGTGTGGAACTGCCTTAAACCAAGCTAAATTTAAACACAAGTATCATTTTTGAAAACACAAATTAATTTTCAACAAATGTTGAAAAGAATAAATTGTAGTGTAATGGTCAGGACAACACGACCCCTTTATCGGGATTCAAACCCACACGTAAAAATAATACACCGTTCACAAAGCACTACGACCTTACGAAGTTTTTGACTCGCTGCCACTCCGGATACTGACAATAAGACCAATACTCATGCCGACTAAGCGGATTCTTCTTCGAAATGTTGTTTAGAAACATTTGATCTTGAAGAAGCTCATTCTCACCAAAACAATTTTTTTTGTAATTTCGAAACCTTACCACAAAAAAGCTCATCCGAGAAGTCGTCACAATCCTTGCGCTTGTTGCAGTGTTGATGCTTTGGAATGCAGTCTCCTGACGCGCATGAGTACATGTCACCGTCACAAGTGCCTGATAGTGGAAGATTAAAGGACGCTGATTACCTCAAATAAGTAAAAGTTAGTGTAATGTTACTAAGTCTAGTATGACGTTTTCTCTCAATATAGGCGCTCACTGACAATACACGTACAGCAAAGCTATCACAATGCAAATTGATGTTTGGGACGAAGCGAATCCGAGGGGGGATCAAGTTCCCTAAGTTAAAACGTATTTATAACATAGTTGTATAGCTTGCACCCATACGCAACGAGCAAAGGTATACTAAGCCTGAACATCTGACGTCACACTTCGAGGCTCGTGAATAACGCCAGAGACCGGCATCAAAAATTGGCGTGTGGTTTAAACTTTTGACTTCATTATTTTTTGTTTTAGAGATACGCAATGAAGTTGTATTGCGGGCTTGAGAGCAGTGTACTGTTTGGGAATAATGGGTGAACGTTTTGCCAATATCATGTAACCACAGGAATAACTTGATCTGATAAGCTGGGACATGTATTTATCCTTGCGGATAAAGACAGGGGCCCAGTCTACGTATAATTAGACTGGGCCTCTGTACTTATTCTTGTGGATAAAGACAGTGGCCAGTCTACGTATAATCCCCTCACCACAGCCTAACTCATCACCGTAGGTGACGCACTCTCGCTGATTGTCGCAGACAGACGAACTGTTGAGGCACTGCTGACCAGTCGGACATGCAAACTCATCTACAACGCATTCTGAAATCAATAATGAACATGAGAAAACACAACAATACATTGTACCTAAATAACATTGGAACGATGTAGAAAACGGTACACTGTTTTCGAAACATTTAAGATATTCAGCCAAATTTTCGTTGCAGTGTACTGGTCCATGTTATCTACTGATTACGACCAAACATGGCAGATGGAGTTTTACAACTGAAATAGTACCAAACTTGAGAAATTAAATAATGTTTGAGTAAAAATATACCTGAATGAAATTTGACAATGATTTTTGTGTTTTCTTCTGGTGATAAAGATCGTGTAAAAACGTGTTTCGTGTTTGTCTGTAATGCTAGTTTGTTGTTTATTGTTATATCCAAAGTGTCAATATCATTTGACTTTGACAAAATTGATCTACCAAATTAAACAGGCTCCAAAACTAATAGCATACAATTTGTATTACACCATTAACTTTAACATTTGTAATTAATAAACTGTAATAGCAAAGCGTTACAAATGAAAATTATTTTCATTTGAAACACTTTGACAAGGTACTGAATTTGAAAAAAATAAAAATCACAAAACCTCTGATTGGGGAAAAGCACTACACAATTAGACAAGTTAACGTACCTGTTACATTATACACCGTCAGCACAAGTCGAAGTTTGTCAAGCCAACCACTGTTGATATCAACAAACTCAAGTGTAATCCAAACACCTTCCCCTACTGACAAAACTTCAGTCGGCACAAAGGAAAACATGTCTGCCAAAAGAACCGCATTCTTGGCCCCCGATGAAGGGTCGTTGCCGTTCCCAACAGTTAGCGTCACCCCCCATCCTGATAATGCCTCAACCCCAACCCTGATTCGACTACCCGGCGGCTCGGTAAACTGCCATAAGCATTCGATTCCCTTAATGATGTTCGGATGTTCCACTTTGCTAATAGGGGATTCTGGTATTGCTTCTGAGGTGCCATGGTAGATGGCGATGAAGGCTGTGAAAGTTCCATTTAGCTCCGAGCGATAACGGCCAAATATCGTCAGTGCCTGGTCGAATCCAAGATCATGGTTCGGGATACCGCATACCTCTGAAGAACAATAATAACAAGTAAAGACAAACAAGTAATAAGCGTAAGACAGTGTACACTTTGTCGTTTGTATTTCAAAAAATTGTTCCCCAGAAAGACATGTCTGCACTGTCAAAACTCCCGGGTCTTAATTAACACTATTTTAGGTACTAGGAGCTTGACCCGTTTTGTGTTTATGACCGCATGAGCAGATTTTGTGTTTAATGATGCCACAAGACTAGTTCTGGGCGATTGTAGTCCGACTATATATTGTTCTCAAGATGTATTGTGGCAATTTGCGCCGCAAGTGCAACGTAGTAAAACTCAAGCTGCATGAAAGGACCGTTTCACCGATGTATGAGTTATTTGTCTTGTGTATAAGTAGACTATGTTGTCGTGAATAGCCGTGAGCGACACAATAGGAGACTTTCCAACGCTAGGTGGCAGCAGACATACCGGGTAAATTTCCATTGTTTATGTAGTTCTGAACATGCGCATAATTCTGAGAACAATGGATTTACCCGGTAAGTCTGCTGCCCTCTATCGTCCCAGAAAGTCTCCCATTGGTTCAACTAAGGCTTAGGTTCAACAAACAGGTTGGTTTAGCACAAAAAAGTAGCTAAGCACAACGTATGCTTAACGGATCAGGGTTACCAGCTAAATACCATATCACATGTGCAATTTGTGACTGGTATCATGGTCGTTTCTTTTTAGCAGAAACTCGTTAATGTTTTCTGATTAAGCAGCTCTATGGAATTTGGAATGTTTCTCTCGACTTACGGCATTTATTTTCATCAGCGTAATCTGAGCAATCTACCGCGCCGTCACAGATGGATATATTCGACAGACACTTGCTATCTGGCTCACATCTGAACTGATCAAAGCTGCACTGACCTAATGAGAGGGAAATGGTACGATTTATAAGAAAACAATGAATGAACTTAGTTAGTTTTCGATATTCTGTTATAGAATTTGAGGCATTGCATGGTGAGGTATCAATATATATTTGGTCTGCAGTAGTAGAATTAAGCAAGACAGTTCTTTAAGCACAAACTCTACCTGGCAAGTAGATACACACATGGTGTCACCGCAAACCTAATATGTATCGATAGTCTGTTCTTATTTCTATTATTTTTGATTCGGTTTGGGTGGGGCACAGTAGTGCACAAAAAGACAAAAAGCGTTCAAATTTAAGCATGTCATTACAATATCAAAGGACAAACAATGTATGTATTTTGCTCCAAAAAATCATCGTTCGTAACAAGTTTAGATTTCAAGTGGTGCACGGATATGTGCCCCCGCATGTGTTGTCCCCAAAACAGCGAACTGTCAACGGTTGACATATTTCCCTACTTTCTGAATCTCCTGGGAACAGATACTTTTGCCACACCAGTATCGTCTTGATCTCCCAAATATATTTGTCACTTTTATAAATTAATTGCCAGACTATTGTATTGTCTTACCAGTTATCGTGTTTGATCGCATGGAGAGTTCCAGTAGTGGCGAATTGGTGTATACACCGCGGTAACTGCACGACGCGCCAATCCATACGGTGTTCCCGCTAAAGTAGTACGTTGTACCGTTTTGCTGCAGCGGGGCAAGTGTGACTCCCTCAGAAGCAACGATATAAGAGCCGTTTCTTTGGAAGGTACCGAATGATAGTTCCTGACCAGGTCTCAATCTGACGTTCTCTACATCAATGTAGATGAATGTTCCTACGGGGCTTGTGAGATACCATCTGCAGTCAAACAGTAGATAGTCCACTAATCGGAAAGTGAAGGGTGTTGGTTGGCTGATAGTAAGCTGTGACTCGCCGCAAACTCCACCTTTGAACAAAACAATTGTGGCTTAAAGGCAGTGGACACTTTTGGTAATTACTCAAAATAATAATTGGCATAAAACCTTAAAACATGGTGACGAGTTGATGGTATAAAATATTGTGAGAAACGGCTCCCTTTGAAGTGCCAATGTTTCCGGGTATGAAGTAATTTTCCAAGAATTTGATTTCGAGACCTCAGATTTAGAACTTGAGGTCTCGAAATCAACCATCTAAACGCACACACCTTCGTGTGACAAGGGTGTTTTTTTCTTTCATTCCTATCTCGCAACTTCGACGACCATTTTGAGCTCAAATTTTCACAGGTTTGTTATTTCATGCATATGTTGAAATACACCCACTATGAAGGCTAGTCTTTGACAATTACCAATAGTGTATACTGCATTTAAGAGTGTTGTAGCCTTTTGGCAAACTGCTTTCTACCAATTACGATGGGTGCGTAGAAATGAAAAACAAAGGAATCGAACGATGTCTCAAACAAGTAGAGTATTTCTCGAATGCTAAAAGAAAGCCCGTTTTTTTTCAAATATTACTCTCACCAATATTTATAAAAACAAGTTGTTGTATGTTAGTGCATTTCACAATAACTGTTAAATTGCACTTTACAATAGTGCCATTGTCATAGGGCCATATAACCATCCTTAAATATTCGAAACCATTTTATCCGCC
This sequence comes from Asterias rubens, assembly GCF_902459465.1. Taxonomy (NCBI): domain Eukaryota; kingdom Metazoa; phylum Echinodermata; class Asteroidea; order Forcipulatida; family Asteriidae; genus Asterias; species Asterias rubens. The sequence goes on along the minus strand of NC_047075.1, from coordinate 10,553,707 downwards.
CTAAATTAGCCAAACTTAAAGCCATTGGACCCTTTCGGTACAGAAAAAAAAAGATAAACGTTCACAGATTTCCAAATAACTTACAGGGTTTACAGAAGGTATTAGTGAAAGACTTCTCTTGAAATATTATTCCATGAAATGCTTTACTTTTTGAGAAAACAGTTAAACAATATAAATTCTCGATAGCGAGAATTACGGATTTATTTTAAACACATGTCATGACACGGCGAAACGCGCGGATACAAGGGTGGGTTTTCCCGTTATTTTCTCCCGACTCCGATGACCGATTGAGCCTACATTTTCACAGGTTTGTTATTTGATACAGAAGTTGTGATACACGAAGTGTGGGCCTTGGACGATACTGTTTACCGAAAGGGTCCAATGGCTTTAAGCAGATTGTTGTTTTGTCTAAGAAGAAAGGTAACCGTGTATATATGCATTAAAAAAAAAAGAGAGAGCAAAACAAGTTGAACAACAAAATGTTTCAAAGCTGAATACATCCTCAGGTGTGAAAACAAAATCGAGATATTGGAAGTGAGGTGGTACAATTTGTCCAGTATGTGTCCTATTGCAAGTCCCAAAGATTAAAGGAACACGTTGCCTTGGATCAGTCGAGTTGGTCTTTGAAAACGTTTGTTATAAAATGCATATGGTTAGAAAGATATTTTACAATTAGAATATAATGATCCACACAAGCGTCATGAATGGTTTTCCTCTTATCTCGTCGACAAACACGGTCGGCCATTTATGGGAGTCAAATTTTTGACTGCCATAAATGGCCGACCATGTTAGCTTTCAAATTTAAAGGAAAACCACGCAATTTCGAGGCAAATATGTGTGGATCATAATTGTATTCTACTTTAAAAACATCTTTCTAACCATATGCATTTTATAACAAATGGTTAAAAAACGCGATTTATAGACCAACTCGTCCGATCCAAGGCAACGTGTTCCTTTAAACCTTATTTACAAGTTTGGAGTCCATGTTTTACCACTGCACCATACATTCAATACTGCACCCAAAAAAGAGAATGCCTTATAATCAGCGGGTAACACATTTTGTTTCACAAAATAAGAAATTTGTTTTTTGGGGAAAACCTTTCGAATAATTTATTTTTGATTCAAACAATGAATACTCACCGCAATCGAATTCGTCTGATAAGTCAAGACATTCGTCTCTGCTATTGCATATGAATCTTTTGAACAGACAACCACCTCCAGTTCGACAGGAAAATTTGTCTAGCGTACATTCTCCTAAAACAATAACAAGGAACGTGGTTGGTAAATTCAAAACGCACATGGTCGATTGCCCGCGACATGCAGTAATCTAAACTGCCAAAGGGGTTTTTGGTTTATATTCACTACACGGGTCTACAGGGAATGTGTTATACAACGTCTATGTGAGCTCCTATGGGCAAAGGGATGCAAACGATTCGAATGCAAGAACTAATGTGTTTTAATATTAGTAAGTATGAGTTTGTAAGTATGAGTTTGTATATGATAGCGCTCTTCACATCCAAATGGCTTCTCAAAGCGCTTCCAACATTATTACCTCTGGTCACTGGGCCTTAAATATTCCCTAAACCAAATACCTTGCTCTATGTTTAAACTTTCTTATTATGTCGACTGTAGTCAACCATTGTTTCGGTAACCGTTTCCGTTTTATTTTGTTGACCACTACTTGTTTACTCATGTTTACAAAGAAGAATGTCCAGCTGAAAGGCACTGGACACTTTTGGTGATTACTCAAAATAATTATTAGAATAAAACATTTCTCTGTGACGAGTATTGGAGAGAGGTCGATGGTATAAAACATTGTGAGAAATGGCTCCCTCTGAAGTGCCATAGTTTTCGAGAAAGAAGTAATTTTCCACGAAGTTGATTTCGAGACCTCGGATCAGATTTAGAACTTGAGGTCTCGAAATCAACCGTCTAAACGCACACAACTTCGTGTGACAAGGGTGTTTTTTCTTTAATTATTATCTCTCAAGTCTGATGACCGATTGAGCTCAAATTTTCACAAGTTAGTTATTTTATGCACATGTTGAGATACACCAACTGTGAAGATTTGTCTTTGACAATTACCATTAGTGTCCACTGCATTTAAACATATAAGATCATGATTTACTTTATTTCACAACGAACGGAAAACGTATTGGTTGTAGGTTATGGACAATTATGTGCACTTGCACTTACTGTTACCAAGGGCAACATCGGATTTGATTAAATAACGAAAATCAATGTAGTTATGGCTACAATGACAAAGTATCTGGTAGGATCTGGAAATAAGGGAAGATATTTTGCCGATTAGATTATAGTGCCATCGGTAACAGTAACCATTTATTTCATATTTTTGTTAAGAAAAATAAAAATTACTTACCGCAACCATATTCGTCCTCCCTCTCAGGGCAATCGGCCCATCCGTCGCAAACAGCGAATTCAGGCAGACATTTTGAGCCCGAGTTGCAAGAAAATTCATCTTCTTCACATTCTATCGAGTAAAACAAAGTGTTAGTATTGCAGTTGAACACGTCGCATCAAGCTTGGTGCAAATGCAAACACCATCTTAGACCAAAGTGACGACACACTTGAATTGGGTTTGCTTGGACCTTCCAACAACATTTCTAACTGTTTCCTAATCATCCTGTTATGTGCGCTAATTGTCATGTTTGAACTGAAATAGTGAAACGAATAACAAAAGGGGATCAGTTTTATATGAAGATTTTTTTTATGAAGAAATTTATTCATGGAACTAAACATATCTAACAAGTATCCGATACAGCCAACGTGTAAACATGTGACATGCAAATAGGCCATGTTAAAGACAGTGGACACTATTGGTAATTGTCAAAGACTAGCCTTCACAGTTGGTGTATCTCAACACAGGCCTATGCAGAAAACAACAAACCTGTGAAAATCGAGCTCAATAACAAACCTGTGAAAATTGAGCTCAATCGGTCGTCGAACTTGCGGGATAGTAATGAAAGAAAAAAGCACCCATGTCACACGAAGTTGTGTGCGTTTATATGGTTGATTTCGACACCTCAAGTTCTAAATCTGAGGTCTCGAACTCAAAATTCGTGAAAAATTACTTATTTCTCGAAAACTATGGCACTTCAGAGAGAGCCGTTTCTCACAATGTTTTATACCATCAACCTCTGCCCATTACTCATCCCCAAGAAAGGTTTTATGCTAATAATTGATTTGAGTAATTACCAATAGTGTCCACTGCCTTTTAGAGTCAGAATAACACTCACAATAATAATATGCTAATTTAACGCACATAAATTGTAAATTAGTGTAGAAACAGTAATGGTCACTTAAACAAAAATAAAAAATAATTACAACTGGTAATTATGTCCTACCTTTCACAACATATTGACTGATATCAATCCTGGTAGTCATCACGTCAATATAGTCCGGTGTATTGTCAGGTACGGTAGCCGCACAGTTGTCCCTCAGTACCCACGCCGCGTTGCCGCTAGACGAATAGTAACGCGGGTACGTCCCGTGAAGCCATCTACTGGATGTAAGTTTCTTTATGATGATTGCGTCATCAAGCACGCCCTCACCGATGGTTATATCACAAAGTGGAACTTCAGTCAATGCTAGTTGAACTCTTGACCCGGGGTCAGAGGTTATGAACCAAAGGCAGGTAGCGCCGCCATTGTTTTGCTCGAGAGAAAATGATGTGCTATTGGTTACTCGAATTTGCTCGTGTTCACAGTGTCCTAAAACAATTGAAACATTTTAAATAGTTATATGGCACATTACCAAACACAAATTCAAAGTTTTCACAACAATTTTGAAGGGACACTGTTTATGCTACAAAAAGCGTTTGTTTGTGACACAATGGCTGACAATCATTTTTCAACGTTTATGTTTCTCCCTATTTACAACATGGTCTGCCATTTTGCGGAGGACACATTTTTTGTTTGAAATTGGTCATACATTTTGTTTTAGAAGCATAATAACAGCCTCATTACAGTCTACTTGTAAAACATTTTGCAACCTTAAGTTCAATTCAATTCAATTCCTTAAGTTTACCTTGTATAGCCAAAAGCGCCCAATGTAGGGCAAAGAGTCAGTTATATTTTTATTGTATTTTCAAATAATACAACAAATAAAGGCTCTGGGGTGGATTTCACAAAGAGTTAACACTACTCTTATCTCGACTTAGGACGAGTTACTTGTCCTAACTTAGGACAACCCACACGTTTTTAATATCTCCTAGTCCTAGTCCTATGTTAGAACTAGTCCTAACCCTTGTGAAATCAACCCCTGGACACTCTTGGTAATAAATTGTCAAGACCATGATGCATATTTTAAAGGCTTCATGCCTAAAGTATTTCATAATTTCAGTGAAAAACTACGCTTTCTGATGCAAAATGAGAGGCTTAAGGTCGTAAACATTTTACAATTTGAGAGAGAAATTGCCTCTAGCTTAACAGCTACGTTACTTTAGAGTAAATAACAATAGTGTCCACTGCTTTAAATAAGACTATATACAGAAGTAATTTAGTATTAAATTTGCTACCTACCGCATAAAAGCTCATCTGAGAAGTCAGTGCAGTCATAATTGTTGTTACACTGAAGATACTTCGGTATACAGTCACCAGATGTACATGCATATGAGTTGTTATCACATCTACCTGTGAGATTAAAACACAGACAACATACGTCATAGGGCGGCCATGTTTGAAATGTGCACACTTGTTGTGATCGCATTGTCCCCCCACACACGCACACACACCTCGAAACAAGTACCACAAATGTTTAGCTCAAAATGTTGTCTATTCTGACGACAATGCGTGTGAGTTACGACTCTAGCAAAGAACATTCATTAAAGGCAGTGGACACTAATGGTAATTACACTGTTAGACGGCTCCCTCTGAGGTGACGTAGTTTTCGAGAAAATGTAATTTGACTTTGAGACCTATGGTTTAGAGTTTGAGGTCTCAAAATCAAACATCTGAAAGCACACAACTTTGTGCGACATATCTTCTTTTTTTTTCTTTTTTTCCCACAATTATTATCTCGCAACTTCGACGACCAACTCACTGAGCTCAAATTGTCACAGGTTTGTTATTGTATGTATATTAGGAGATTCACCAAGTAAGAAGACTGTACTTTGACAATTACCATTAGTGTCCATGGGTCTATAAGTCCATCTATTGTTATAAGTCCCCACATTCGGTGGACCTTATTTTTACCAAAAATGTTTGTACCAAGCAGACGTTTTGAAGATGTTTTTCTTCGAATTTGGATAAGAGGAAAAACTGTTTTATATTGAGTTGATTGTGTTGATAATCCCTATTCAAGAGCTCAATTGATCATATTTACCGCAACCCAACTCATCACCGTAGGCGGCGCACTCTCTAATGCCGTTGCAGACAGACGATGGTTCCAAACACTGTTGACCCGTCGGACACGTGAACTTATTGGTGTCACATTCTAGCATACAAACAGAAACAAACAAAGAAGTTTCAATTAAGAAGACGTAAACATGGAATTGTCACTTAAACATTATTACCTAGAGACTAATAATATCACTAAATTTCTTCGTTGTCGCTATTTTACTGTTTGTTTCATTGTGTTGTTTTGGATGTCGTTTTGTTGCTGTTTGTGTTGTTGGTGTTGTTGTTACTGTCGATGTTGTTGTTGCTTTCGTTCAATATGTCGCTGTTGTTGGTGTTTGTTGTTTTTTTGTCACTGTCGCTTTAAAGCCATTAAACACTTTCGGTAAACAGTATTCTCCAAGTCCCACACTTCGTGTATCACAACTTATTTATAAAATAACAAACCTGTGAAAATTCAGGCTCAATCGGTCATCGGAGTCGGGAGAAAATAACGGGAAAACCAACCCTTGTTTCCGCGCGTTTCGCCGTGTCATGACATGCGTTTAAAATAAATCCGTAATTCTCGCAAACGAGAATTAATATTGTTTTAAGAGTCAGTTCAGGTAAATAATTGACATAGTTGCTCACGGTCAAAAAATGAAACAGTACTGTCTCAAAAATAGACTTTTTTCCCCAAACAGAAAAATGCATTTTGATATGTTTTTTCTTCATATTGAATTTCTAACACTAAAAGTAATAATTCTATCAATCTTGCAGTTTTTCCTAAGCACTAGTGGATTACCCAACATTGATCAGGAACTGTTGATGACCTTAATTTTAGAATTTGCCCGCCCAGGCCCCAATCATATTTCTTGACATTGCATAAAACAATGTTTTGTGAATAGCGCCTCTTTGTTTGAAAGTGTTCCCTTTCGGTTGTGATTGGGGCGATTATTGGTGTTTTCATGTGTTCTGGGTAGAAACACTGTGTTTATTGTATCCTGTTGTGACTGACCATGCCTTAAGCATAGTAGTTTTTTAAAAAAACAATGCATGCTTGTTAAAAATATGGCACTGTTTCCATGCCCTTTGAGTAATGAATACAAAGTTTTTATTTAAACAATAGTATCCAACCAAACCATAACCAATGTTTTGCCACTGAGAGTTCTTGATTTGGCTACTTTACCTATTGTACAGGTAATATTGCCATTGCAAATAGAGTGCGATGAGCATTCTTTACAAGTTGTCTTTAATACAGGGCCTACTCTCCTTGGTCCCTGCCTGCTACCAAATGTAAAACTTTTTATAGAGATAGAGATCATAAACAATGTAGTTTCTGTGTTTGAGGCAGATGGTTGGAAGCATCCAATCATGTCCAACACAAATGTGGGAAATTAAAAAGCCTGCTTAAAAGTGTTGGAAAAGTTTGCCAAAATCTTATTAAAAACAATGAAACTAACGATTTGCAAGATGAGCGTAAGAGATCATTTAAAAGGAACATGTTGCCTGGGATCGGTTAAGTTGGTCTTTGAAATGCGTTTGTAACCGTTTGTTATAAAATGCATGATTAGAAAGATGTTTTTGAGTGATACTTGTGTGGATCATTATATTCTACTTTTAAAATATCTTTCTAATCATATGCATTTTGTAATAAACGTTTACAAACGCTTTTCAAAGACCAACTCGACCGATCCAAGGCAACGTGTTCCTTTAATGAAACAACATTGAAAGAAGTTGTAAATACTTGCACCTGCTCAACATAAATAAGTAAGATGCATTTGCAGTGACAAAAGTTTATTCAGGCTAGTTTGATTATTTTTTCTATTCACTATCTTACTAATTCATATCTGTTATATATGTCTCTGAGAATGATAAAAAAAAAAAAAAACATTGTCAAACATTACCTGCTGAATTGTTTATCACGTTAAATAAACCAACTCTTTCATTGTTTGCAACAGTACAATTGAAAGGAACCCCACCATGGGTGGGGGAACTGCTTACAGAAGGCCAAAGCAGGTGAATGGCCATTTAGATACTTTGGATACAGTACTTGCTCACTTTTAGAGCCTTTTTGTTCTGATAGGGATGAAAATGTTTAGTTTGGTAGCGGGCAGGAGACCAAAAAGACTGGTATAAGGCCATGTAGACAAGAATAGTAAAGAATGCTCATCGCACTACTTCTCTTCTTGCAATGTGAATCATACCTGTACAACTAGGTAAAGTAGTCATGACAAAACAAGAACTCTCAGTGGCAAGGCATGGTTATAAACTTTTTATTTGTTACTTAAAGAGCATGGAAACAGTGCCATATTTTTTAACAAGCATGCTCGTTTTTGTTTTTTATCAATTCAAACTAAGGGATAACTTCAAAATGCATTTTTATTGTTTTTGGAAAAATTACCATGTTTGAGGCAGAAGTGTCACAACAGGATACAATAAACCAAAGTGTTTCTCCCCAGCAGAAACACTGCAAAAACGTTGGTCAAATCATTTGTTGGGCAAAGAAACTTCAAAAAATATTGGTCGATAATATTGCCCAACAAAACCATTAATTGGTGTTGGACAAACATTTTGTTTGTCAATTTTTTTTTTAAAAAGCGGAACAAAATTTGGGCAAGTGTTGGGCAAATAATTCGTAATCTGAATTTATCATAACTGTTGGATACACTTTTGCTTATTTATTGGAGCAACTTTTTGGGGTAATTTTAGTTAATTTCGATTGTTGGTTGAAATGGGGCAAATTCTAAGATTTAGGTCATCAACAAGGCCTAATCAATGTTTGGTAATGCACTAAGCATACAGAGTGCTTCTTAAAAGCTGCCAGATTGATGGAACTATTACTAACTTCTTAATGTTATAAATTCAAAATGAAGCAAATATTTCAAAATGCATTTCTCTATGTTTTCGGGGAAAAGGGTCTATTTTTGAGACAGTTCTGTTACATCAGGATACAATTGCCCGAGTTTTTCTTACCAGAAATAAAAAGACAAATTTTGGCCCTGATCAAAACCGAAAGGAAAATATTCTGAGACCCCTGAAAAAAATGAAATTTTGAGGGAACAAAATATGGTAAAAATGTTGATTTTGCAAGTTCTTAAAACATACTCTAATGCACGTTCTAAAAATAGCGCAAGGGTGAAATTTATTGCAATATTTTTTTGTCTCAAGTAAAGCAAAGGATGATACTTTGTAGTGATGTAGAAGGTTTTATGAAATATTGTTGTTTTTGGGTGGGGTGGAGTTGTAAATATTAACTAAAAAAAAAACAGTTTTTCAGACCCCAAATCGGCCTAAAGTGGCCCAAACACAAATGAACTTATACCATGGCAACGTGTTATATTATGATTTGAAATGTAAATGTTGTTTATTTGGACCCCAAGTCCCTACCATCCACAAAGTATAAGAAAAATCTTCCTTTTTTTTTACCGTGGACACGTATGTCGATATTATGTGAAAAGACCCTTAAAAAGGAATTTTTCACGTTTTGGGGAAAAAAAAGTCTAGTTTTGAGGCAGTACTGTCACAACAGGATACAATTGCCCAAGTTTTTGACACCAGATATATGAAAAAAACAATGTTGGCCCTAATCACAGCCGAAAGGAACATTTTCTGAGACCCCTGGCAAGTTGACATTTTGGGGTCCAAAAATAGGGTAAACATTTCGATTTTGCAAGTTCTAAAAACATACTGTAATGCATGATGCAAAAAATAGCACAAGGGTGATATTTAAAGCAATAATTGTTTTTCTCAAAGGATGATACTTTGTATTGATATAAAAGGTTTTTTGAAATAATTTTGCATTTTGGTGGGGTGGAGTTGTAAATATGAGCTAAAAACCAGTTTTTCAAACCCCAAAATCGGCCTAAAATGGCCAAAAAACTAAATGAGCCGTAACCATGGCAACGGGCTATATATAGAATTGAAAATGCAATTTTGTTTACTTGCACCACAAGGCCCTTCCACCCACAAAGTATTAAAAAAAAAATCATTTTTTGACCGTGAGCAACTATGTCAATTATTTACCTGAACTGACTCATAATGTTTTCTCAAAAAGTAAAGCATTTCGTGGACTAATATTTCAAGAGAAGTCACCATTACCTTCTGTACACCCTGTCAATTATTTGTAAATCTGTGGACTTTTTTTTCTCATTCTGTACCGAAAGTGTATAATGGCTTTAACGTCGCCCATGTCGCTGCTGCCGTCGTGGCCGCTTTCGTTTATGTTGTTGTCGTCGTTTGTTCCGCTTTACCTGTTACGTTGTAGACTGATAAAACGATTCTCAATTTCCCCAGATAGTCAAACAACATCTTGTCGAACTGCAGCGTCATCCAAACATTGGAGCTAACTGATAACACTTCAGTTGAAATAAAGGAATCTGGTTTTAGCACAGCGTTCGTCGCAACCAAAGAGGGCGCCTCGCCGTTCCCCACCGCAAGCTTCACACCAAACCCGGCAAATTCGACTACTTCAACCCGAATTCGAGCACCGGGTGGTTCGGTTATTTTCCATATGCATTCGATCTGACGATAACTGTTTGGGTGCTCGATACTGCTTATGGTTGTATTTGGAATCGATTCTGAGGTACCGAGATAGCTTGCAAAGTAAACAGTGTACACCCCATCTGGTGAGGTGAAGAAACCACCGATGATTGTGATTGGCTCGTTGAATTGAAGGTCGTGTTTTGCAGCGCCACACATTTCTGCGAAAGAGGTGACAAAACGAAAGAACATATATTAAATTCATGCAAAAGTCCGAATCGGTTCAACAAACATGTATGAAAAAGAGTATGGGTGTTTAATTACCTTTTGTAATTGTAGGCGATTACCGGGTTTACTCGTCACCGGGTAAGGTGTTATGTTAATTCTTATTTTGAGTAATTACCAATAGTTTCCACTGCCTTTAAACAACGCTTTATCGTTATCCAAAGGCCAGTTTGGACTCTTTATTTTAGTTTGGCAAAACATGCTTCTGAAATTATTATTTGGGGATCATTTAGTCTTTGAAATTGCCAAAATAGTGCGAAAGCACTTTTAACTTAGTGTATAACTGGTTACAAGTTAGGTCCACCGGGGTTTAACAACACATATTGTTGGTAGGATTTGAAACTTTGCATGGTGGAAATAAGATATAGAAGAGTTTGCGGTAACACCATGTAATAACAATCTCTAAATGAGTTGGGGTGGTTCTGAAAAGAACCGTTGGATTAACTCCTTAAAATATTGTTGGCCTTCATTTGTCCAAACCATACAGAACATCAGTCGTAAAATTGTCGACGTTAAATACGGACCTGGGCATATAGCACAAATACAATCAAAAATTGTCGTTTCTTGAACTTAATTGCATCCCAATCCGTTTATTGGATCCTAAATTGTAACGTGTCGGGCGGATCACATTTAAAACACAACTTACATAACGATATCAAAATACTTAAAGGAACACGTTGCATTGGATTGGACGAGTTGGCCTATAAAAAGCGTTTGTAACCGTTTGTCATAAAATGCACATGATTGAAAAGATTTGTTAAAAATAGAATGCAATGATCCTCACAAATTTGCCTCGAAATTGCATGGTTTTCCGTTTATGTTGCGAACTAATACGGTCGGCCATTTATGGGAGTCAACCATAATGGCCGACCGTAATAGTCGACGCGGTAAAAAGAAAACCACGCAATTTCGAGGCATATTTGTGTGGATCATTGTATTCTACTTTTACAACATCTTTCTTAACCATATGCATGTTATAACAAACTCGACCAAACCAAGGCAAAGTGTTCCCTTAATAAGAAAATAAGAAGAACAGGCTAGAAGATGGCGATGAAAAAGAAAAAAATAATAATATCAACAACACCTTGCCACCATCAGTTATCCCACTTAATAAGAGTAATGGCCTTGAGCGAAATTTGGTGCAGACTTGCATCACAAAAAGAGAGAAAAGGAAGTCAGAGTAGACATAATATCATAGCTTTGTTCTTCCACACCAAAAGACCAAATCCATTTAAATTGTTACTGCACCACTTACCGCATGTACTCTCATCCACGTAATTAGAGCAATCTGCCGCACCATTACACACAGAGCTATTATGTAGGCACTTATTGTCAGGTTCACACCTTAACTGACCATAGCCGCATTGACCTTCAAGAAAAATGATTACCATTTTAATGGGTTTCGATGGTTGACAAAGTTCTTGTAAGTTACAGTGATAATCACACGACAGCATTAACTGTGATGCCTTGCTTAGCTTTAGCATGCTTACGTTGCAACCTTTGATGACAATTTTGAAGGAGCTTGGACAGTAACATCCTGTGCATTTCGTACCAGCTTTACAACCATGCGTCAATTTAGCAAGGAACTCTTGCTAAATTACTCTCGTGTAAAAGGGGCTTTAAAGCGAAAACAGTCGTGAATATATAATTATTAAAGGGACACGTTGCATTTGATCTGGCGAGTTGGTCAATAAAACGCGTTTGCAATTGTTTGTTTGGAATTGCATATAGAAAGATATTTTAAAAGAAGAATAAGATTATCAAAAAAAAAAAATAAAAAAAAAATTATTTGAAATTGCGTAGTTTCCCTTTTACTTTGGGAACTAACACGGTCGGCCCATTTATGGTCAAATAAAATGTCGGTCTTAACGCAAATAAGACGACTTACCTCGATTAGCTTCAGAACGGATACTCATCTCCAAAGGGCGCTGTCCATTTATGTAAAACGGGCAAGAAAACATCACCAAAATATTACTCCCACCGAAGAACAAAGTCAAACCACCCAAATTGGTATCTGCTGTAGTATAGTTAGCCACCACGGCTGGCTTGCTACCATTAATATCATTCACATCCCAAAATGACAATGATTGTGCGTTTTCCAGCGAGATGTCAAGCAAGTCCACGTAGATGAAGGTGTCTGTGGGGCTACTCAATAACCAGACACAATCAAACGAATGGAAATCTGGTATGCTGATTGTGAATGGTAGTGTTCCGCTTATGATGACGTTTGGGGCACCGCACACAACTCCTACAAGACATAACAAAAGAAGCAATCAAACTCGTGCGTTAAGTCCGGTTCATACTTCATGCGAATGCGAATGTTGACGTCACAAATTCGCAACGGATAGTTCGCAGCAGTTCAACTTTGCTCAACTCACTTGCGAATATCGCTGTGAAAGGAGGTTTGTGACGTCAAATTCACGTCAAATTCGCTTTGCATTCGCATTCGCAGGAAGTATGAACCGGGCTTTAAGTCTTTAGATCACATTTGGTGAATTTCAACAAGCTTCATAACTTGTGTCTCTATTTGCGCATGTAGACCTTGTTTGTCAGTTAAGCAAATTCAATGTTTTGTTATAGTGTTGCTTACGAACGGCCACTTTACAAGACGGGGGGCTACACTGAAGTGACATTGACCTTTAATGTCGTCCAATATGACGAACGTACTTGCCTAATCCACATAATTTGACATAAAGCTGTAACTGAAATCAAGGCACGGCCTATAAGACCAAGTTGCGGTGCTAGTCCATGTCGAAGACTTGTTTTTACTCAAGGACAGTTGACACAAATGGTAATTACTCAAAATAATGTTTAGCATAAAACCTTTCTTGGTGACGAGTAATGGAGAGAGGTTGGTAGTATAAAACATTGTGAGAAACGGCTCCCTTCTGAAATGGAGTATAGCTTTCGAGAAAGAAGTAATGTTTCACGAATTTGATTTCGAGACCTCAAGTTTAGAATTTGAGGTCCCGAAATCAAGCATCTGAAAGCACACAAATTCGTGTGACAAGGGTGTTTTGTTCTTTCATAGTTATCTCGCAACTCCGACGACCAATCAGGCTCAAATTTTCACAGGTTTGTTTTTTACGCATATGTTGAGATGCAGCAAGTGAGAAGACTGGTCTTTGACAATAACCAATAGTGTCCACTGGCTTTAAATCTTTAGCTTTGTTAGTGTCGAGAAAATGTTTGTGAGTGTGATATGTTAGGAAATTGGATTGACAACTAATACCGAAGTGTGTTTTGTAACGGCAGCTGTTTTTACTTGTTTTATGTGCAAATTAATATTGTTTAAAGACAAATGAAAAAAAAAAAAACATGTTTTAACAAAATATCGGTAGAAGCAGTTTACATGTATGTTCATTCTGGTTTTACCCATATGATTAAAACTACCTCTATGCTACCGGGAAATCTCGGTGGTCTAGTTGGTACGACACTGCTGCTCTAGAAATACAAAGGCCGTGCGTTCGAATACCACATGAGTAACATGCCTTTGATGTTGTTCACAGTACTCGGGGAAAGTACTTAGTAAACTTTGCTAATACACATCGGTGTTATATGGGTAAAGCCAGAACGAATTTGGTTTGCTTTTCTCGATGTAGATTTAACATCTGGGCCCAATCTCACGGAGCTGCTACGCACGAAAGTTTGCTTAGCATGATTTTTTGTCCTTGATAATAACAGGATTACAAACCAAATTTCTAGTTGTGGCATATTGCTTGTTACTGGTGTTTAGCTGTCGTTTGCTCATCGTGTAAATCACGTGGAAATTTGGTTGGTAATCCTGTGTTTATAAAAAGCAACAATGTTATGCTGAGCAACGTTTGTTGTGCATAGCACATTCTGTGAAATTGCTCCCTGATTTATACGTACTTGTGTTGTCCGGAATAACTTCAAAGTTACATGTCATGACCACCCCATCCAAGTTACTGCCGTACACAATAAGTTGTAGGTTGTCACCCGGTGAGTAGAACTTATCCCGGTAGCCTAGTAAGACGAGAGGGTTCAGGTGATGATTTACCGATACCCCATCGCTGAAGATATACAGATAAAATACCACATCGTTGCTTCTCTGGAAACGACAGAGGGCGCGCATCTGCATGCCTTCTGGGGCTCTGATGTCCCAGCAGTAGTACAGATAGCCAGGGCTGAACCAGTAGCCTTCAGAAGCTAGAAGGGGGTACGTGCTCGAGGAGAGAAACTCAGTGGAGTTTGTGTGCGGCAAAGTGACGTTGTAACATTGGTCTTTTCCAGCTGTAACAATCAACACTCACAGTTAAAACAGCAAACATCGCAAAATTAATAAAAATTAGGAAGAAAATGTTATTTTTTACACTAGGAAGTGTTTTTTTGGGGGGTGCCTTTTCTAATTTGACAGCTGAAACAAAATTATACAGCATTGCAAATTAAAACAACAAAACAACAACACACAAACATCAACGTTGAATCAAAAGGGGAAGAATACAATCCTTACATGATCTTAGCTCACTCTGCAACATTTGTCTAATTGTTATAGCCGTAAAATTAAAGCTGCAGGCTTTTATTGTGTATCGCATAATTAAAACTTAAATGAAATTAGTTCCATCATAAAATAGACTGAAATGTCTAGTATTATTGTTTGCACCTCGAACACAAGTAATGGTTTTTTCATGTATGTTTGTGGTGTCTACAGATGACTTCTCTTTGTTCTCCCATTTTTATGTTTGTATATTTTTCAGACGGCCCCATTGGTTTTGTACTCAAAATCTACCGAAGACCGTCCCCGGTGTGACTTTTTTTCACGGATCTCTTTTGTTTATGTCCTTGGTTATCAATAGTAGATATGGCCACACGTAAATGCTAATAATCGAATATAGTCTGAACATCTGACTCGCGATACACGCCATACACCGGTCATGCCCGCCTGCTTGATGCACCTATAGCCTCGCATCCATTTGTACAATGACTCGGAATAAGTGAATCAATGTGTGGTGAAGAGGTTCTCAACTAGTGGTTTAAACCCAACGAGGCCTGGTTCTTGATAATTTAAAAATGATTAAGAACCAGGCCTCGGCGGGTTTAAACCACTAGTTGAAAACAGATTCAACACCCTTTGATTCCCATTCATAAATACCTTTTCTGTCAAAAAAACATAAACACTTTTGGTCAAAAAGTAAAATGAATGCAAACATTATAATTGTTAAATTATTTCTTTCAACACAACACCCCTCGAGCTATGAAATGGTAAGGCCCTCCCCCGCCCTCAGGTTAACGACTCATTATAAGTGAATGATGTGCGCGTCGCGCATATCGCGTGATGCGGCACAACTCTCCCGGCCGTTGCTCTCGACCAAGGAATGAAGAAACTGTCTTATAATAACAGGTGCAAGCTCGCGTGTCACCGCCCATGTTTCAACACTTTTTACCGGTCATAAACAAAGGTTTATACACTCCCACGTGACGCGCTCTCCACCAATAGGAATAGAAAAACTGTCCGAGGTATTTATGAATCGTAGTTTATACATATGCATGTACAAACAAAACGTTTACTGTATTGCCAATATCAGTTTGTCATTCAGATACGGAGTAAAGCCGTGAGGTCCTTTGAATATGCGTAATGTACGTAAATACTAAGTGTTTTTAGCAGTTACTGCTAAAGGCACATCATCACACGGTAAACGATAAGAAGGTGCAACATGTATAGGCCACAACATTCAAAGCTTAGCTTGGTAATGCTGTTATCGGTATATACAAAGGGTCTGAAAAGCGCTACTCCAAAGAACCCGTCAATTTGAGCATTAGGGAGCACGAATCAATTTAACCGCTCGAGAGCTAGGCCGAAACGGGCCGAATCTGGCGGTTTGCCGATTCACAAAAGAAATGACTGGTGTCATAATCCGCAAATCGGGGGTTAAAGTTGCTCACCTTTGCTCATTAAATATTCACTACCTCAACACAATGGTTGTTGGATGTGGAAGGGCCAGGGGCATTAACAATAGGATGGTCAACTTTGTCAAAATCATGTGATGTATTTTTTTTTTTTACACGGATGCCTCGATCCACAAACTAAAAAACAAGACAGACACACAAAACTAAAAATGCAGTACAGGAGAAACACGAAATTATCAACGTAACAAAGAGACAAACACAAAAACAGATACAAAACAAAAAATGTTTGATGTTTAAAGGAAGCAAGTCATGAAACGCAAAGTAAACTAAATAATATAAATAGGAAGCAAGACAAGTAGTGGGGACTAGTTTGCCTGCTCTAAATGACCCAGATGGCACTGCGTAAAACATGAAGCTGACTTTTGATTGCACTTGTAATCTGTGTACATTTGGTTTGCGGTAACACCTTGTGTGTATCTACTTGCCAGGTAGAGTTGTTCTTAGAGAATTGTCTTGCTTTATTATACTGCCGCGGAGTAGATAATCGGAGGTACGGGAGACTTCTTAGTTCTGAAAAGAACTGTCCTGCTTTTGTAACTATTACCAGGGCGGATGGTATAGACAATAGACTGGACTACTACTTTAGCTTATAGGATCGTAATTAACTGTACTGCCGCGGAGTCAGTTCTGAATTGGTCTCAACGTTTCGACTAGCTTGCTCTAGTCATCGTCAGGAGACTTGTAATCTGCTTATATTGCATTACATACCAATTCTAGAAAACCAATTACTGTTAGAAGAGCATAGCTGTAGGCCTAACCATCTCGACTCTACGAAAATCCAATTTAAGAAGATCAGCATATACAATTACGGATAATGCTTTTATCACATTCCTGTTACGTTACCTATACGTTACCTTGTGAAACTATGTAGGTCAATATTACTTTAGTGTGCAATAGTGTCAACTCATCAAGGTGGATTTATTTCTTACGTGATTCAGGTAAGGCATGTGCCCGAATATCAAACTGGTGATTATCCAGTTTTGTATGTCATTCATGATTTGTTTAATATACGAGTTATTAAATACAGTGGACACTATTGGTAATTGTATAAAAAAAAAAATTAAAAAAGGACTCAACATATGTATACAATAAGAAACCTGTGAAAACTTGAGAAAAAAAAACACCCTTGTCACACGAAATTGTGTGCTTTCAGATACTTGATATCGAGACCTCAAATTATACACTTGATGTATTGAAATCAAATACGTGGAAAATTACTTCTTTCTCGAAAACTACATCACTTCAGAGGGAGCCATTTCTCACAATGTTTTATAAAATCAACTTCTCCCGATCACTCATTACCAAATGAGGTTTTATGTTGATAACTATTTTGAGCAATTATCAATAGTGTCCACTGCCTTTAAAATAATTTGTGAAAAGCAAATCATGAATGATATAATTAAGTTTGGCAATCAACACATGGTCACAGGTGGTTAGATTGCCAATAAACCCCAGACAGATTTGGAGTCAAAAAAGAATGTTTTGTGAAATTTCAGAAAATGTAGATCTCAAAAACCTTTAACTCGTTAATTTGTGGAACATTTTTAGTTGAGTCTAACTCGGAAATTGATGCCAACGCTGTTAGACACCAACATTTAAACTTTCCAATGTTTTTGAAAATATATAATAATTTGTAAGTCCGACCCTTTTGCACCCGTGGAGTCAAAATTGCACACTTTTTTGACACGTTTGGTAATTACTCAAAACAAATATTAGCTTAAAAACGTACGTGGTAAGCTGTTGATAATATTAAACATTGTAAGAAACGGCTCCCTCTGAAGTAGCATATATTTTGAAATAGAGGTAATTTATCACTAAAATATTAAAATACTTCTATATAGAAGTCTGTGTTCCTATCTGAAAGCACACAAATTCGTCCAACAAGGGTGATTTTTTTTTATTTCATCATTTTCTCCCAACTCCGCTGACCAGTTGAGCTCAAGTTTTCACAGGTTTGTAATTTTATGCATATGTTGAGATACACCAAGTGGGAACACTGGTCTTTGACAATTACCAATAGTGTACCTTCCCTTTAATAACTTTAAGTAATACAATTTTATTTAGTATTGATCGGGTCAATTTGATTAACGCAATGACGGGAATTGTGAATCAAGAAAAAAAAATAACTAACATTTATCGTCCTGCCTTTCGAAAATGAGGAAGAATGTAATTTTCCCTTTTTTAAAGACAACCGCTTGCAGTGCTATTTTTCCAGAATTAAAGGAACACGTTGCCTTGGATCGGTCGAGTTGAGCTTCGAAAAGCGTTTGTAACCGTTTGTTATAAAATGCATATGGTTAGAAAGATGTGTTAAAGTAGATTACAATGATCCACACACATTTGTTTCGAAATTTCATGGTTTTCCGATTACTTTACGAACTAACACGGTCGGCCATTATGGGACTCAACAAATTGACTCCCATAAATGGCCGACGGCGTTAGTCGACGAAGAAAAAGGAAAACCATGCAATTTCGAGTGATACTTGTGTGGATCATTATATTCTACTTTTAAAATATCTTTCTAATCATATGCATTTTATAATAAATGGTTAAAAACGCTGTTCAAAGACCAACTCGACCGATCTAAGGCAACGTGTTCCTTTAATCTGAGATCGTTTTATACAAAAATAAAATAAAAATGCGGCATTTTAAATGAAGCTTAACATATTTTTACAGTTTACAATGCTTTGGTTCTCAAATTTTACAGGAGCTTGTCACTAATGATGATGGCTTTTCACAGCACCCAATAACTATTCTGAACGTCAAAAACATTATATTGTTAGACTTGTTTTATAAAACGAATGTATTGATGTGTGCATTTAATTCCAAACTCTTAAAGGCAGTGGACACTATTGGTAATTACCCAAAACGATTATTAGCATAAAACCTTACTTGGTGATGGGGAGAGGTTGATAGTATAAAACAATGTGAGAAACGGCACCCTCTGAAGTGCCATAGTTTTCGAGAAAGAAGGGATTTTCCACCAATTTGATTTCGAGACCTCAGATTTAGAATTTGAGGTCTCGAAATCAACCATCTAAACGCACACAACTTCGTGTGGCAAGGGTGTTTTTTTTTTTGCATTATTAACTCGCAACTTCGATGACCAATTGAGCTCAACATTTCACAGGTTTGTTATTTTATGCATATGTTGAGATACACCAAGTGAGAAGACTGGTCTTTGACAATTACCAATAGTGTCCACTGTCTTTAAAACCCATGTGTTATAATTAACCTGGATTACACGCCCATGAGTCCTTATACCCCGTATTCAGGCCAGTACGATCGGATTAACCTATTATTTTGAAGTCAATCTAATGTAACATGTAGAAGAAAATCCAATATTTAACAAGTTTCTTCCTAATCGAGGATAATGCTGCTGCGTTGGCGCCTAGTTACACTGGATTATAACGTATCGCTCAGATGTAGACCTCAAATGTAGAATCGTGTAGGCCCTATTTAAAGATGCTATGTCAGATTTTTGGCTCCAAACATTAAAAAATAGATTTGTTTGAGTGAATGGTCTTTCAAAGAGTATCACCCGCTCTAACGAAAACAAATTTAACTTTTACTTTTTATGGTCAGGAACCATGACAAAAATATGAAACGTTTCTTATAAAACACATAAGAATTGGTCACGTGATATATTGTCGGGATCCCGACAAAAACTAATTTTAAACACTTTATTTCACTGCTACTAATAATTGGCGGACTTTTACGAGCAATGGCTCAATTGAAAGCTTGTAATTTTCTCGACCCCCATCGAAATAACTATTGAATTTTAAATCAAAATTGTTGGGTCAAATCGGCCGACAATCTGACATAGCATCTTTAACAACGCACAACAATTGCACATTCCAATGACACGAATAAAGCATGCAATTCATTGTTGTCAAAATTTCTGTTTGCATGGCTCTGAATTTTAAAGTAATAATTGAGGCACACGTAACATCTTGAAAACACTGAAAATGTTTCATTTGGAATTTAGAGTTCTAAACTATTTCGACGTGACATGTTTACAAACCAAAAGTTTAAAAGCGAAGATTGGAGCAAAACAAAGACACGTTGTATTCCTTTAGTGTCATAAATGCTCAGAAAGAAAAAGGATTTAACAAGTTGAGACATTTGTAGGCCGATTAATGTGTTCGTAGTCAAAAGACATTTTGTCAAAGTATGGTTTAATTCAAATCATGTTGGCCACTCGCGACAACTTGAATGCACTCACCGCTGTCCATATTCAATTTATGCTATTGTCAAATAAAATAATGTCGGCCGACAAATCCGTTCTAGGTCAAAATAAAATATGTTTGTACAATAATGCTGAGTGGCTGTGACAATACAATCAATTAGGCTATTTGTGATGGATCGAATGCACTTAACTTTGCTCATGTTCCACTCTGAATTTGTTTTTCGCATTATATATTGATGTAAACTGTTTCCGAATGAAATAATATATGAGGATTTGCGAGAAACAACAGATTCATTTTTTAACTGAAAAATTAGGAATCTGATAATAAGGGGCAACTCATCAGCTCATTGCTGTAATATGCGTTTCCATGTGTAATATCCATGCCTATTAATACGTGTTTTTATTTATTAGCAACGACAATTCTTATAATGAACGATTTGACTTACAGCACACCTACAGCGATAACAACATGTGAGCAGGAGACGAGAAGAATATTACCAGTTAGCAAATATGTTGAATGGAGACCTTATTGAGGACCACTACAGGGGATTGATGGAAACGAAAGTCTGTATCCCATCCATTGCTCCGGTCTGAGGTGGGATTCGTACTAGGGTCAACATATTTAAACAAAAGGGAAATACTCAACTGAATAAACCTGATCCCCCAAATGACGTGTCAATCTTGCTTTGTCTTAAACCGATTGTGTACCGACATCTAGGCAGATAACAATAACCAAAGTATTTTGTTCAATGAGAGCTGCGTTGCAAGTATTATCAATAAACCCTAATGGCGTTGTACTTCTCCCAGCCCGATCCTACCCCCCCCCCTTTCCTTCCCATCCACGTTAGTAGGTTTCTGGTTGTAGCAACCACAATTGGCACAATTTTTTCGGTTGAATGGACCGTTGGTTGTTCGCTGGACAGTGACCAAAGCAGTTATTGGCTATTGCCGCTTAAATGAACTCCAGCCCTGTTACAAGCGGTCAGCTTGAATTCGGCACGTACGGACGTGCCCACAATTTTTGTTTTCCACAATTTGAACAAACAATTTGAATGCAATTTGGATCACGTTAGTATGCAACAAAAGGCTGGATTTGTGTACTAGCATTTGTGGAGTTAACCATAGAGCAAGCACGTAGAAAACGCAGAGACTGCTGTTTTTCAAAGTCGACACTAAACATGTAACACAAACAAAAACACGATACAATAATATATGCTGTTATTAGTATTATTATGTTTGCCACCTCACGTACAAGTACAGAACATACAAAACAAGGCAATGGTAACGAGTATCAAAGTCAAACACGAAAACGATAAAGCTGAAAAAAAAAGTTATGGGGAAAAAAACGTTTGGTATTTATTACAAACAAGTTCATAGATAAATCAAGTAATTAATAAATCAGTCAATACATCAATGTGGGATGAGATCGACAATTTGAATGTGTAAATATTATTTGAATGTTTTATAAATGGAGTGATTACAAAGATTGAAGGTTTGGTCTACAGGTGTATCCAGCTTTTGGGTATTGAATGTGGATATGTGGACGTAAAAACGCCTCTTTTATACCTATATTTGAATACCTTACATTCTGCAAGATGTGAGATATAATTAGAGGTAGTCAGACACATTGTATACTAAACAACTACAAAAATGAAGAAAACAATATAAATATTCCAAACCAGTTCGTGTGCACAACAGGCTATACTTAGTGTTACTGCGGGCTAAACAACAATGGGTTTTCGTTCAACGAAAACTGCTTAGTGTACCATTTAATGTAAAACATGTATATTGGATTATAACCAAAATTAAAAGGGCATTCCTTTCAAACAAAACTTAATCATTTATAGCTGTTTGTGAACGTGCATAACGCACTCCATAGAGCTGATAATAATCAATCAAGTCGAGCGCCATCTAGAAGCTCGAGCCTGCTCAGTGATTTTTTCCCCAATGGGAAACAATGATAACAATCAGGCAAACACATTACAATTTCGTTAAGTATGAGCTCAGTAATTTTAAAAGTCCATATCAGTAAGGAATCAGATAAAAATGCGTATTCTTCCTGATGTAGTGTTACAGTCATGAAAATAACCTTTACAAATCTAGAAATGGGTGGAATGGGTTTCAACTAGTACCGTAATCCCATTGACTAAATCACATTGTCAATAATTGTGTGTCAGAATTATTTTAAAGCAGTGGACACTACTGGTTATAACTCAAAATATTGATCATCACAAAACCTTTCTTGATTACGAGTAATGGGGAGAGGTTGATGGTATAAAGCATTGTGAGAGACAGCTCCCTCTGAAGTAACGTAGTTTTCGAGAAAGAAGTAATTTTCCACAAACTTGATTTCGAGACCTAAAGTTTAGAATTTGAGGTCTCGAAATCAAGCTTCAGAAAGCACACAACTTCGACGTGTGACAAGGGTTATTTTTATTTCATTATTATCTCGCAACTTCGACGACCGATTGAGCTCAAATTTTCACAGGTTTGTTATTGTATGCATATGTTGAGATACACCAACTGTGAAGACTAGTCTTTGACAATTATCAACAGTGTCCACTGCCTTTAAGGGGCCTACCTGTAAACATATGATGGTAAGAACTTCGTGTGGTTTTCTGCAGTTCCAAATCAGTCACAGCATAAGAAGTAATTAAGTTCATGAAAGTTCATCGGGCTGGTAAAATATCAACTTATAAAATGGTTTCTTTTTACAAAACACAGCCAATACTAACGTAATTTCCGTTTACGTCAAACGAAAATTACTTGAGTATTGGCTGTGTTTTGTAGAAAACTCATTTTATAAGTTAGTATTTAAGCTAGTTCACACTGAAACAGCATTGGGATTTATACAGTATCAGTATCAGCAAACATCATCTAAATCAAATTGAAGTAACCGTCTTAATCTTTCATTACTGACTACTTGACAAAATAAACCACGTATAGGCTTGTTTGTTGTTAACTCCACATCAGTACCAAACCAGGTACCAGTTTGGGTCTTCCTGAAGTAGTGTTATAGTCCCGAAAGTAATCTGTTGAAACCCAGATATTAATGGATTGTTGTTAAACTTATAAAAACAATTTTTATAATCCTTTTAACTTAATCACGAGTTGTCCATAATCGTTATCAAGAGTAAAGATACATATAGATCGTAGATTGTGCACATCTTTCTGCAGTCGTAAATCAGTTGAAATTGTCTTCAGTATTATTTGTCGAAACCTTTGTTTGAATGACTCGAACTACTATTTCAAATACAAGCAATGCCACACTGAACTAATATTAGGATTATACAACGTGCAACTTCAGCAAATATTATCAGCTAAATAGAAAGCAATATCTGCAATACTCGTTCGATAAATGAAGTTTATCAGACTACAATGTTGATGAAGGGGCAACAACTAATTTGAACAGCGTCTTTCCATTTATCAAGGAAAACCACCTTCCATATTTGCACTGTGTTTCATTAATTGCAGTCCCCAACCGGTCTTATGATACAAGTACTTTTTTTTTTTTTAGGGGGGGGGGGGGGTTAATGTGTTTGGAATGCCAAACAGAAGTCAATTTCATTTGGACCGCCCCCCCCCCCCCACACCGCCCGCCACACCCCCACCCTCTCCCTCTGTCATGTCAATCAATCATGGCTATGCTACTGTACCAAGATTAATCGCCTGTGTTGTTCCGATAATAAAGCAACACATTTTCTTGTTGAGGTACTTCAGAGCTTCTGATCAATCCATACTTTTGTTGCTATAGAAAAGCTTATATAAATACGGGAATGCAAGAGTAGTGACTAGTTCTTAAACGGCAGTTTAAAACCGGCTGGGCCGTTGCTGTGTGATTAAGGCCCGAGCCGAAGGCGGTGGCCTTTTGTCGCACGGCAACGACCCTGCCGGCGTTACTTCTGCGTATAGGACCCCCGGTTCATATCCCGCCGGGGAGACTTTGTGACTGCTCAAGCTTTCCCAAGATTATTTGTCTGTGAATGTTTTTCTCATCTCTGAAATTGGAGCGATCTTTTTTTCTTTTCTTTTTTAGGGGGGGGGGTGTCTAGAGCAACGACAGCTTGCAAAATAAATATTAACTATGGCAATACTAACACTAACTCATAAAATTTAATATATGTATCAATAGCATTACCTTAACAAAAATGTAGATTGTTACAAACTCTGTAAATATACCCCCATGTGCTGATACATGGTTATTCGCTTAACAAACAAATTTAAAGGCACCCTTTGTAGTTGACACGAACTTATCCATCTACAAAGTCGTTCATATTTCCACCTATATCGAATATAATAATTAAATTAATCAGCAATGTTTAAAAACATAAAAGAAGGCTTGTCAATGCAGACAGTTTGTTCACTCCTTGAGATCCGTACGAGATTGTTCAAGATGCACGCTGCCCATTCACAAGAAGTGTATGTTCTTATCATAAATGGAACTATATTTCACATGATACAAGCTCTTTTTATGAAGTTTTAACACACCCTTACCCTTCCCATCCCCAACCCCATTTGCCTATATTCCGACACCCCTATGTTCCGACACCCCTATGTTCCAACACCCCTATATTCCGACAACCGTAAATTTACAGCACTATGCCCACCTGAATCTCGCTTAATCCATGTTAAGTTTTATGAGTTGTCGGAAAAAATATTGTGTAATTACTAAAAATGTTTGCCTTTGTCATTGAAAATACAGAGTCCTTGTATTTGTTCAGGGTTAATTAGCTGTGTATTAGCCTTGCCCAAGGCTCTCTACACGAGCAAGCACCGGTGTCGCATGCAATTATGTACTCATGCAATACTATCCGGAGGACAGTATTGCATATGCAATAATGTTTACCGGACACATTTGCATATGCAGTTGTGTCCGCCCCAGTGCAAAACCGGCCTTGCAGTAAATGACACGCCCTTGGTCGACGGAACACGTTCGCCGTTCTTTTACAAGCTATAGTGCATGTCATGAATGACATGGGAAATGTTCGACCGTTGGGTATTCGCTGCAATCATAAAATTACGTGAATATATTTATGCTGCATATACGTAGGTTCAGCTCGCTTACGCGCGCACAAACATGTACATGTCCACCGGACGGTTTTTGTAAAGCCCCGGACACGATTGCATATGCCGGAGCGGACAGTATTGCATGGCAGACAAAATTGCAGCTGACACCGGCCCGCTCTGAATTCACGTAATGCATAGATAATATACTGCACGGTATATAACAGTACTTGTTACCGTGGGGTCGAAGCTCGGCTTTTCGAGGTATCAACGAGGTTACAACGAGTCTCTTCATATACGCGATGACTATAAACTGTGTCGCGCGTCAAAATTTCCATCGCGCGACCGACTATAAACCGGCCATTACTTAGTTTCAGCATGTTGGTGTTTATTTTCGGCATCGCGAGCACAATCATTCATACTATCCGTTGCTTATTATTAATTAAGGACGTAGAGCAGTGAAAAGCGCTGTAAAATAAGTTCAAAACACAAAATCTCCACTTTGAGAAGATAGTTATACATGTTCTTACATTTTGCAGGGAAGCTTGATATTAAAAAGTGCTCACATTCAAACACCGTTTTCTTTGTTGCTGGCATATAATATTACGTGTGTGTCAGTTCGTTGTTCCGGTGACTCGACACTATCACATTGAATCCCAGTCGGTGGTGGGGGAGTCGGGGTTGGGGGAGTGGATGGTAGTGGGTGAAAACTTCCCTTCTCGTATACAGTTAAAAATGACAAGTGGGAGAGCAAACACTTAATGATTGATATTGAACAGATTTCAGTGAAAGGGACCTTTCTAAAAGGCTTTTGCTCAGGCTTTTGTTCGGAGTGAGTTATACATGAGTACAAATTGGCTTCCAATTTCGCATAAACTTGTTTCTAAAATAACACAATAATTTTATATGGGCCTAACTAAGTTTACAGACGCGGTAGTCCAGTTTATAAAGGGATGGCACACGATGTGACGGCGCATAATTTGTGTTTACCCTTGTAACCACTTCGTACTCTTTTGTCCCAATTTCTGCAGGAAGAAAACAAACAGTACACATGGAAATAACTCGGTTGGGATATGTAATGTATAAATTGTCATTGATTTCGTACAACTATACATTCTACACAATTCTGCACAGCACAGTATACCCACCTTAATCCCGGCAAATCCATTTTGAGATTTATGCGGTATGAAAATATTTTGTACTAATAATAATATTTGCCTTTGTCATTGAAAGTACAGAGTCCTTGTAATTTTTTTCGATTATTTAACTGTTGTATGTATTCTTTCGTAAATTAATTGCTTTAACATTAATTGTTTTGCGGGCTTGTCTTTCAACATTATTGCTCTCAGTAATTAACTAACCTTTGTTTTTTTTTTCCCTGGTAGGTTAATTTGAATAAGCCCGACAAGAACCACTGTAATTTTTTAAGCGTCAGGGAAATTTGAGAATGAAGGACAATGCAACGATGCTAAGATGAGGACAATAAATGTTCAGAGTGACTTGATTTGCTAACTTCACTATGCATTGCAAATTTAGACTGACATTTTATAAAAATTAAAACATGTTTTTAGTTTAACTTTGCAATATACGGCGTGCACCAATCTCTAAAATGGATGGGGAAATCATTACCAAACTTATGCGAAGCACGGGCTGATCTACTTTGTAACGAACTGATAAAGTCCCTTTACAGTATTACATTGGTAGGTGTTACTTTGTTTCAGCATGTTGGCGTTTATTGTTTGCACCATGAGCACAATAAGTTGTACTATTCGCTGCTTATTAATTAAGGACCTAAAGTAGTAAAAGCACAGTAAATTTAGTTAAAAACACAAAATCCCCACTTTAAGAAAATAGTTTAAATTACTCTTACATTTTGCAAGGAAGATTGATATTTTAAAGTCACCTGGAAATATAATTTTGTTTTCTTTCAAACATAAGAGTATATGCTTACGAACAATAAAACAATTTTTTAGTAATTGTTTGTCATTTAAAAAATATATAAAGTTGTTTGGGGGGCTGACTCCACCTACCCCTTTTGTGACGTCAATCGAGGCAGACTTTGCCTGCAATGCGTATAGTAAACACACATGCAAAGTACACACATGCAAAGTACATGTACGTCCAAGTCGTTTTTTTGAAATGTACAAACTCACGACTTGGTCCGTACATGTACTTTGCAATTGTGTTTACTCTACGCATTACAGGGAAAGTCTGCCTCGATTGACGTCACAAACAGCGCCCTCTCGGGTCGGGGTCTACTCTTAAATTTGTAAATAACATAAGAACTTATTTGTGTAAACCTTAGTTAACTGTTTATTCACATTCCACTCATCAAAACACATATATTAGTGACAACAGCTTTATTTTGAAAAATACCACTTCCAGGTGACCTTAATAAAAAACAGTGATTTAATTTTATGCACGTTTTAAAAAACGCACTTTAAAAGAATTCCACCACTGTTTTTGTTTTGTTATATTGCAACTTGTGGCTGGTTTACTGATGTGCGTGGTTGGGGGGAATTGGTGACAATGGGTCCAAACTACCCTTCTCATCTACGGTGAAAATGACGAGTAGGGAGAAAACGAACGATAATGAAAAAAACAATCCGCGAAAGGGAGCAGAAAGATTAACTTCCTGTTCCCTTTCACGCAACATTTTATAATACTTTAAAGGCAGTGGACACTACTGGTATTTGTCAAAGACTAGCCTTCACAGTTGGTGTATCTCAACATCAGCATAAAATAACAAACCTGTGAAAATTGAGCTCAATCGGTCGTCGAACTTGCGAGATAATAATGAAAAAAACACTCTTGTCACACAAAGTGTGCATTTAGATGGTTGATTTCGAGACCTCAACTTCTAAATCGGAGGTATCAAAATCAAATTCGTGAAAAATTACGTCTTTCTCTAAAACTATGGCACTTCAGAGGGAGCCGTTTCTGCCAATGTTTTATACCATCAACCTCTCCCCATTACTCTCACCAATTAAGGTTTTATGCCAATAATTCATTGTTTTGAATAATTACCAAATAGTGTCCACTGCCTTTAAAGACCCAATTTAAGGGATGCATATATTTCTTTGGATAAACGTGCAGTGACGAAAGCTTTCCATGTCTGTTTTTGTTTTATGTAGTCTGGTGTTTTGTTTGTCATTTCTCACTTTCGGTCGGCATGTGCGTTTTGCATCGTGTGCTGTGTACACGCACTACATGTAAAGCATTGCAATGATGTTTTAAAATGGTGTACATGTGCGTAAGATTTGACCGCGAATCTCCACGTGAAATAAATGAGAGGTTAAATGTGATTATTGGCGGTGAATGACGTAGGCTCCGGGTAGATATCTTGCGTAGTTTATACAAACCTTGAAGTTTGACGTCATATACAGGCTAGTAACCTATAGTTGATGCAAATGGTCATTTTATAAAAAGTAAGTTTGCCTTCAACACGGGCCGAGGTTACACATATTATTCAAATTATTCGTTTGAGTCATTAGCATTCTTTGGGTACGCTTAGCGAAGGGTTTAACCTCATATCAAGATGGTGCCCGTTTAACGAATCTCTGCGTTCAGAAAGAAACTGCAGTTCCGGGTCCGAGGGAAATGGCACATTTCTTGGTCATCTTACCCTGACATTTGTTTTTATTTTAACCAAACACTATCATTCATTTCAGATTCTACATCAGTGTAAACCCTTTTTGGGTGATTTTGACAAAATATTGTGGGCAATTCTGACCAAGTAAATCGTGAACGATTTTCTGAGCCCGGAATTCTGTAAAAAAATAATTACCAGAATGTGTTATAGTTGGAATATGCTTGCCACAGTGCATGGAGGTACACAATAAGCAGATAATTATTCTTCGCAACTTTTTGTTGAGAGAAAAAAATTGCTTAGGCCTAAGACTTGGTATTTTGGCGTAATGTTATTCTGGTAAACATCATCATTGCGCATAACGTTTGTGTTTTTAAGAAATAACAAAAGCACAACATCAATAAATAAATAGGGATACAAATTTGTGAATGTCGAAGTGGCTAATAAAATAATGGTACTCAACTTTAAAGACTTATCATTTGAAATGATTAAATCCAAACTACGTTGTATCTTTACCTTACTAAAGACAATGCGTTATTAAAGACACTGGACACTATTGGTAATTGTCAAAGACTAGCCTTCACAGTTGGTGTATCTCAACATACGCATCAAATAACAAACCTGTGGAAATTTGAGCTCAATCGGTCATTGAAGTTGTGAGATAATAGTAAAAAAAAAATACATCCTTGTCACACGAAGTTGTTTGCTTTTAGATGCTTGATTTCGAGACCTCAAATTTTAATTCTGAGGTCTCGAAATCAAATTCGAGGAAAATTACGTCACTTCAGAGGGAGCCGTTTCTCACAATGTTTTATACCATCAACCTCAGTCTCCTCCTTACTAGTTACAAGTAAGGATCTATGCTAATAATTGTTTTGAGTAATTACTAATAGTGTCCACTGCCTTTAATTAAAGTATTTTTCACAACAAAACTAGTTCTTGGTCGCCTTTAGGTTATTTCAAAGCAATCCTAGACCGATTCAACTTCGGAAAAGGGGGCAATGTTTTCATACGAATATAGTATTACTGTTGGCTTATCTAAAAATCAGCGGGTTCAACATGCTACAGCTCGTCTTGTAACAAGAACAACCCGTTCATCCTATACAACACCTGCTTCAAATATCTTCACTGACTCCCTCTTCGAAAGCTTGTCTGTTATATAAGTAATCATTCCTTCAATGTTTTGCCCTTAGCTATATTAATTGCCTTATTATTTTTCTCTCTGTCACTTAGCCCTGATATGATCTGCGACCTTCTACATTGTCTAAACTTATTGAGAGCCATGTTCCAAAAGAACATTAATGGACAATACATTTGATACAGCTGCTCTTTATTTGTGATTTTGTTTAAATCCTTATATTCGACAATCTAGGTTATTAGATACTTTAAAATATCAGCTCAAAACGCAATATTAATTATACTCAACTTTGTGTATCACAACTTATTTATAAAATAACAAACCTGTGAAAATTGAGGCTCAATCGGTCATCGGAGTCGGGAGAAAATAACGGAAAAACCCACCCTTGTTTCCGCACGTTTCGTCGTGTCATGACATGTGTTTAAAATAAATCCGTTATTCTCAATATCGAGAATTGATAATTGTTCCAATGTTTTCTCAAAAAGTAAAGCATTTCATGGAATAATATTTAATGGGAAGTCTTTCACCATTACATTATGTAAAGCCTGTAAGATATTTGTAAATCTGTGAACTTTTAATGTTTTGTTCTGTTCAGAAAGTATTCAACGGCTTTAATAGGAACCTCACGGTGATATGCGCTATATAAAAAAAAATGGTTCATAATAATATTGTATATTATAGACCATCGAGCTCAGCTCCAACGAAAGAGGCATTTCGAATAGTTACAGCAGCGGCAACTGCAACGATTGAAAAGGTACGTTTTGGGGTAAGGATACATAAATTAAAGACACTGGCAACTATTGTCTTCTCAACATATGCATACAATAACAAGCCTGTGTAAATTTGAGCTCAATAGTTCATCGAAGTTGCGAGGTAATAATGAAAGAAAAAACAGCCTTGTCACACGAAGTTGTGTGCTTTCAAGTTCTAAATACCTCAAGTTCTAAATCTGAGGTCTCGAAATTAAATTCGTGAAAAATTACTTCTTTCTCAAAAAATACTCCACTTAAAAGGGAGCCGTTTCTCACAATGTTTTATACTATCATCATCTCCTTATTACTATAGTTACCAAGTAAGGTTTTTGATAATAATTATTTTGAGGAATTACCAATAGTGTCCACTGCCTTTAATTGAGCTGTTACCCTTCCAAACATAATATTACGCTCAGTTTGTTCTATAACTCTGTGAAAACAAATCCACATGCAAGCACTGAGCTACATTGCCGAATATACATCGGTGCATGGGTATGAACCAAATTAATTTGCAATAAAAAGCACACTGCATTAAAAACAAATATTAGTCCTGCGTCTTGGTTTACCATAGCAAACGAGGACAGGCCTGATTGATGTTTTCATTTCCGACCGAGATTATTAATAAATATTATCAAACTTGACCCATGTATGGTTCAATCAACTCCCATCTTGAGCTATCTGCCATTGGTCAAATAAACATGACCGTTGTGTTGTCATACGTAACATTGTAATTAAAGGTACACATTGGCTTTGATCGGGCGAGTTTGGCCATGAAATACGTTTGAAAACCGTTTGTTATAAAAAAAACATTATGGTTAGAATTGTTTAAAAGAAGAATATAATTAACCACACAGATATGCCTAGAATTGCGTGGTTTTCATTTTACTTTGCTAACTAACATGGTCGGCCATATCGCGGAGTCAAAAAGTAATTTGAATAAACAAAATGGCGTGCCTTGTAAGTTCACGACGTTAAAAAAAAAAAAAAAAAAACGAGCAATTTCCAGGAATTTTTGTGTGGATTAAAGGCAGTGGACACTATTGGTAGTTACTCAAAATAATTATAAGCAAAAAACCTATCTTGATTACGAGTAATGAGGAGAGGTTGATATTATAAACCATTGTGAGAAACGGCTCCCTCTGAAGTGCCATGGTTTTCGAGAAAGAAGTAATTTTCCACAAATTTGATTTCGAGACCTCAGATTTAGAACTTGAGGTCTCGAAATCAACCATCGGAAGGCACACAACTTCGTGTGACAAGGGTTATTTTTCTTTCATTATTATCTCGCAACTTCGGTGACCGATTGAGCTCAAATTTACACAGGTGTGTTATTTTAGGCATATGTTACGGTACACCAACTGTGAAGGCTAGTCTTTGAAAATTACCAATAGTGTCCACTGCCTTCAAAAGAAGAACTCTGATAATCCACACAGATACGCCTAGGAATTGCGTGGTTTTCATTTTACTTTGCTAACTAACTTGGTCGGCCATTTCGCGGAGTCAAAATGTTATTAGTATACACAAAATGGCGTGCTTTGTTAGTTCACGAGGTATAAGAAAGAACAAAAACGAGCAATTTCCAGGAATTTTTGTGTGGATTAATGCACTGAGCTACATTGCCGAATACACATCGGTGCATGGGTATGAACCAAATTAATTTGCAATAAAAAGCACATCGCATTGAAAACAATCATTTAGTCCTGCGTCTTGGTTTACAATAGCAAACGAAGACAGGCCTGATTGATGTTTTCATTATGCCGACCGAGAATATTAAAAAATATTAGCGAAACTAGGTCAAACTTGACCCATGCTCTCCTTGTATGATTCAATCAACTCCCATCTTGAGCTATCTGCCATTAGTCAAATAAACATGACCGTGGTGTTGTCATACTTAGCATTGTAATTAAAGGTACACATTGGTCCATGAAATACGGTTGAAAAGCATTTGTTATAAAATGCATTATGGTTAGAATTGTTTTAAAAGAATAATATAATTAGCCACACAGATATGCCTAGGAATTGCGTGGTTTTCATTTTACTTTACTAACTAACATGGTCGGCCATTTCGCGGAGTCAAAAAGTAATTTGAATACACAAAGAGGCGTGCCTTGTAAGTTCACGAAGTATAAGAAAAAGAAAATCGAGCAATTTCCAGGCATTTCTGTGTGGATTAATGTATTCTACTTTTAAAATATCCTTCTAACAAAAATAATGCGTTTTATAACAAACGGGTTTCAAACGCTGTCCATAGACCAACTAGACCGATCATAGCCAACGTGTATCTTTAACTTGCTCTTAACTCATTCAATAGAAGATCAATACAAAATAATTGAAATGATAACAGGTTTCTCTAAGTGTCTCTTGGGTTGCCATGACAAACGTATCTGGATTGTGCTATCCGTGTGCCGTCAATGACCTTGTTAAAACTAATGCCAACAAAAATATCGGCAACATTGTACGATTGCAGAGAGACTGTTCGATGAAACATTGCCTCCTACTTCAGTATTGTTTTGATAAAAAAAAATTATATATTTGGTTTGCGGTAACAGCATGTGGTATGATAAACTTGTTGGGTTGATAATGGCCATTTGATAGCTTGTCTTGGTGGAAAGGCATATTCGTATTAACCGCCGTGTAGAATCTATTCTTGTTCTTAATGGAACATGAAATACATTGATTGTTTGTTGTTTGTTCTTTTCCAGACACACATGTGCGTACAATAAACTCTCGAATAGTGATCATTATAGGTTTTTAAGTTATATTTACAGGATTGGTTGAACTTAAAACATATTATTGATCTAAGATGATATTCGAAGCTGTTGTGATCAATGAAATCATAAAAACATAGTAATAATAACGTATTAAACGGCTAAATCCTTCATTCATAACGGCTTTTATTTTTTTGTATTACATAAGTTCCATGAATCATAACCAGCAAATGCACCAGATGCGTTGAAAGCAACGACAATGCTCAGGGCGCTTTCATAATTTTAAAACTTATCTCTTTAAACACAAAGTAATCATCAAAATTGTTGTGAAAGGTATGCCAACCATTTTAAATCAGCAACAAATCACGAACAAACATTTCAAGTATAATGGCATTATTATGCAAGGCGTTTTAGACATGGACACTATTGTTAATTGTCAAATACCAGTCTTCTCACTTGGTGTATCTCAGCATATGCATAAAATAACAAATCTGTGAAAATTGGAGCTCAATTGGTCGTCGAAGTTGCGAGATAAGAATGAAAGAAAAAACACCTTGTCACACGAAGTTGTGTGCTTTTATAATATGGTTGATTTCGAGACCTCAAATTCTAAATCTGAGGTCTCGAAATCAAGTTCGCTGAAAATTACTTCTTTCGCGAAAAGTACGTCACTTCAGAGGAAGCCGTCTCTCGCAATGTTTTATATTATCAACCTCTCCCTATTACTCGTTACCAAGTAAGGTTTTATGCTAATAATTATTTGAATAATTACCATTAGTGTCCACTGCCTTTAAATACCGACCCTAATGCACTAGTTGTATAACTATCCATTGTTTTGTAAAGACATCCCAGCCTTCAAGCTTTGCTCTAATGGGTCATGTCTCCATAAAGTTTTCAGTCTTGTAAAATCCTATTGTTTGTATATGTATAATGTGTTTGTATGTAAATAAATGTTGATTGACTGATGTGATTGACTGATTCTTGTTAGAACATTTCTTTACAGCGAATCAAATTTTCATTAACCGAAACTTCTTTTTAAAATTGTTTTGGGGGTTGAACAAAGCATTGACTAGAGTGAGATTCGACCCAACGACCTCCGAATTAACGTACCGACGCTCTACTGAGCTATCTAGCCCAAGGTTGGCGATGTCCCTATTGTGTCACTATCTTAGCTCTTTTTGTGTAAAACCCTTATGTGTAAAATCTGAAAGCAAAGGTCCTCGATAAGTCAAGTTTGTGTCCTCTGGAATGACCACGTCAATAACAGAAATTGCCCTCAGGCTGGCCTCTCTGAGCGCATCTTGAGTGCATTTTGCCGTACGTGATTAGCAATTAAAACTTATGATGAGTTTACATATTAAAAACGGTAAATGTATTTATCCTGCGTAGTACAAAATACCAGTGATGGATAGCTAAACGTAAAATAATTGGATGACTGCACACAATTGTCAAATTCTAACTTGTACATGTAGGCCTACTTGACCGCATTAAACAAACACAGACGAACAATCAAACCAAACAAAAACAAATTGATTCTTACCAATCATTGTTTGTTTGTTTGTTTGTGATGACCAACGCTAACACAAAACAAGTCAACCCGCCATATGCGGTCACTTGTGAGGTGTTACAATTTAAGCAGGTTGCCATGTTCTGGTGCTAAGCAAAACAGCATTGTGCTATGTTAATAAAGGCTGTGGACACTATTGGTAAACACTCAAAATAGTTGTAAGCATAAAACCTTTTGATAATGAGTAATTGGAAGAGGTTGATAGTATAATACAGTATGAGAAACGGGTCCCTCTGAAGTAACGTACTTCTAGAGAAAGAAGTAATTTTCCACGAATTTGATTTCGAGAATTTGAGGTCTCGAAATCAAGCAGGTTTGTTTTGTTATGCACATGTTGATAGACACGAAGTGAGAAGACTGGTCTTTGACAATTACCAATAGTGTACAGTGTCTTTAAATTAGCCTCATGCGAAATAACTTGTTGATAATTAATCCACATTTTGTTTTATATAAACTTGTATGATATTTGTTGGAGGGGTCTGGGAGGGCAGATCGCTTTGATGACAGTTTTTTTTTAACTATTGCCTTACCCTGGACGGCCCCTGCCAACAAAGAATTATGTCTGAAGATTTAAAATTAATAAATGGCAAGGGGTCAAGATAAGCAAATGAGAGTCCACTTACCAGCCACCGTACACATGAAGGTCAAACTGAGTAGTATTAGAAGGGCGAAGCACCACTTTAGCCACCTCATGATTTGATCGCAGAGTAAAACCATACGCATCCTCGTACCAGTAATGTTAAAACTGTCCGCATAGATAAAGTCCCGTCTCTTTACAAACGAACGAACGAGCGAAGTGGTTCGGACGAGAAACCAGAGAAGAGTCCCAGCCTGCGTCTGCATTGTGTATAACCACGTGTTGAAGTTCTGCGCATATTCAACACGCACCAAGGGTGGGGGATTGTTTTACTAAATGACATCAGCAAAAGGACAGTGTCTAGTGAGATATAATTAAATGTGTCTAAATGTGTTTTATTCATTTATCGTTTACTTTTTGGGTGTTTTTACTAATGCAATTGTGTTTTTAATTCATTGTTTTCTGTTTCATTCGTTTTTAAATGTTCCTAAATTTCCGGTTACCTTTTTTGTATAATACAACATGGGGAAAAGCGCGTGCTCGTATATGCCATTTATCATTATTTGTTATATTATTGACCTTAAACCAAAACACAGTGACTGCTTGATTTTACTCTCACTTATGTTTACTTCAACATACAGTGGTACATACTGTTCGGGTGGGATACGAACCTACGAATTTTACAATGTTAGAGTAGAATGGTTTTACTAACTTGACCCGTTGAGTATGCAGGAGCGACGTCGGCAGTTAGAATACCATGTTTTAAATGTTGGTATCAGCGACCGTATGGATATATAGTACACAAGCAGGTACAATTAGTTTTAAGCCATTCGACACTTTCGGTAACAATATTATGAAAGGACCACACTTCGTGTATCACAACTTATAATATATAAAATAACAAACCTGTGGTAATTTAGGCTCAATCGGTCATCGGAGTCGGGAGAAAATAACGGGAAAACCCTACCTTGTTTACGCACGTTTCGCCGTGTCATGACATGTGTTTACTATAAATCCGTAATTCTCGTAGTCGAGAATTGATACCTGTTTTAATGTTTTCTAAAAAAGTAAAGCATTTCATGAAGTAATATTTCAAGAGAAGTATTTTACTATTACCTTCTGTAAAGCCTGTAAGTTATTTGTAAATCTGTGGAACTTTTTTTGTTCTGTGCCGAAAGTGTATAATGACTTTAAAGCGTTATTTCACGTGCCAATCGTTCAGCAAATTTTTCCCTCGAGGAAACCTATAAATTTGGTGTATGAAATACTAAGTCGTTTAACGTTGGTTTGATAGTAGCACAACGCCAGCTCTTAAATTGATAGAAATCGGTACAAAACTCAGGAAGTTAACATGTCACAGATAATACACTTTCATTGTGCAATGTATTCTTCATACTTTAGTCTGACTATTTCTAATTAAATATGCGTATTTAGGTAGAAAGTACCTTAAAGGCAATGGACACTATTGGTATTTACTCAAAATAATTATTAGCATAAAACCTTTCTTGGTGACAAGTAATGGGGAGAGGCTGATGGTATAAAACATTGTGAGAAACAGCTCCCTCTGAAGTGACGTAGTTTTCGAGAAAGAAGTAATTTTCCACGAATTTGATTTCGATCGTTCAGATTTAGAACTTGAGGTCTCGAAATCAACCATCTTAACGCACACAACTTCGTCTGACAAGGGTGTTTTCTTCTGTCATTATTATCTCACAACTTTGATGACCGATTGAGCTCAAGTTTTCACAGGTTTGTTGTTGTTTGCATAAATGTTGAGATACACAAACTGTGAAGGCTAGTCTTTGACAGTTACCAATAGTATCTACTGCCTTTAAAGTCAACACCAAATAATATATGTAGGTCAGCCTTTCCAGTTATCGGTAAGATAATCATACTGGGGTCATGTCCAAGGATATTGTCCATGTAAAAGTGTGTCATGCTGAATTAGGAACGCTTCAGAAACAAGTCGGGTATACTGGAATAAATGGGATTTCAACAGGGATTTGAATTATTGTTTTGTTCTCTCGTGGCAGATTGTATTTGATGTGATGTGGCGGGGAGTTCCAGAGTAGCCTATACATGTAATGAGTGTGATGCGGAGAGATGATCGAGTTAGCTCTTATTTACTTCTTTGTTCAGAACAAGAACACAATAGAAAAGGGCACATCATTTTCCTTATACCTCGTCGACAAACACGGTCGGCTATTTATGGGAGTCAAATATTTGCAAATTTGAGGTTGTTTATGCAAAAACATATTTAATTGCCAGACTTTTCGACCCTATCAGAGTCTTTCTCGAAGGCTAAATGACAACACAACACATCACACGTGAACAGGATTAGCGTAACACAAGCAGTGAAGTGGTGGTGTGCCCACCCAAGGGGTGTGCCCACCCAATATTATTTTATTTTACTTTTATTATTAACTTCGAGCGGCATTGTTGAGTAAAAGTTAGTAACATACATGATTTAACTAATTTGGGCGTGCTGAATCCGAAAATGGTGGATACCAAGGCTAATTTTTAGTTCTTGTCCATGAAAAACCAAATTTAAAACAATACAGAAAACCTAGCAAACGACGGACTTCTCACGTGAAAAATAGTCAGGTTCTGCTGTGGTTCTATATTGATGTTGTCAGGATACCAAACAGGGCAGGTACCCGGGTGCAGGTCAGGTATATCCGTAACAAACTTTGGAGTGTACTGCACTTTCAGAGGGACCAACAGGTGCTTTCAATGTCATTTTGAAAGTATTTGAGTTAGTGTTTTTCTAACAACGAGTTATTTATTATTTGAACATAATTTCTCTGTTGTTAATAGCACAAACCGTTGATTATTTTCTCTTATAATGTCGGCCTACACTACTTAAACAGGATAGGCCTACCAGGTGTTGTGTAGACTCAACAATGATATAGAAAATTGTATTGTATATAAACTTTTCAGTGCTCCCTGTGTTTGAATAGGTTAGCTTTTAGTGTTCCTCTCATGGCTTGAAATTATCTTACTGGTAAAAAAAAAAATGATTTTAGAGGATTTTAAAGTAACTCATTTTTCGATTACAATTCTCCCCCGTTTTAGAAAGTATTCACCACAGTTGACGAACCAATTTAACTGTTGTAGGCTAACAATTGAAAAAATAAATTCCAGTTTGTTTGTTTGTTGGCAGTATAACGCATTGTTAGTCGTATTTGTACACACACGGACAAATTTCACACAAGAAGACGATAGTAAGATTCCGAAACAAAGGACAACAAAATATGTATCCCCTCCATTGATAAAACAATCCACCCCTCTCTTTTCAGCTGGGTGTGAGAAACAAGGAAAAAAGAAATATCTCTTTATTCATTATTACCGCTCAATCCACAAGTATAGACTCCTACTTTATTTTTGTATGTCAGTTAAGACGGTTCCCAGCAATGAATCATTCATGAAAGGTGTGCGTATCTTCGATATTAGCAATTATAGTTTGTACAAACTGTGGCAAATTGTTTTGCTAAACAAAAAAAGTGGACTTCAAGGCAATGTGATAGTATATGATTTTTGATTTAGATGACTCTGTACATAAGTGGATGCTGGAAAGGATGACATTCACTGAAAAGAAGATGCCTCTTTGAACCAAGCCGTTGTATGTGTTTCAGTGTTGTTTCAGTACTACAAGGATACCTTCTCCGGTATACTTCTATATCATAACATGTTATAAAATAAGGTTAATTTTAGGAAAAACACTATTGGATTTTGGGAAATATCAGCTTGAATGAAATGCTTTGATGTGTCGATTCCATAGAGGCATTTTTGTATTGTCGTGTAACTGTATCTCCCCTAAGGAAATTTACATGTTTACAAAATTATATGTACGCTCACTTCCTTAACTAGAGCCCTTCTTGGAAATCTGGTCTAGACTATTGACTGATAGTGGTTTGTTTGAGTATGGAGTGATTTGGTGTAGGAATAGTTAGAAAATGAGACGAGCCTGCAATTTTACGACCAATATTATAGGTCCGCTATTTGAACATTCAGTAAAAACTGCAACTACAGAACTGAACCTATTTTGAACGGTTTTTTTTGTTTTGCTTTTTTTCACATACTTAAACCTTCAACGATAATGCCAAATAAGTAACGGGGTTATCAAAGGGAAGATACACGTTTGGTAATTGTCAAAGACTAGTCTGCTCACTTGGTGTATCCCATCACAACCATAAAATAACAAGCCTGTGAAACTGTTTGCTCAATTGGTCATCGAGATTGCAATGAAATGATGAAAGAAAAAAAAAACACCCTTGTTGTACGAAATCTGTGGTTTCAGATAAGAATAAAATGCCTCTAGCTAGAAGCCTTTAATAATTTTAGTGAGAAATCACCCCTTTCTAAAAAAAAAACTAGGTTACTTCAGAGGGAGCAGTTTCCCACAATGTTTTAAAGCATCAACCAACAGCTTTCCAATGCTCGTTACCTCTATTTCAAAATATATGCTACTTCAGAGGGAGCAGTTTCTTACAATGTTTAATATTATCAACAGCTTACCAAGTACGTTTTTAAGTTAATATTTGTTTTGAGTAATAACCAAAATAATGTGAGCCTTCCCTTTAACAATGTGGCAATAGATTGGTAAATAATCTACTCCCCACAAAAAGTTACCATAATTTTATGAAAAGCACTGCAACTTTTATATTGAGATTCCACGTTGACGTGCAAGTGGGCTGTTTGTATAAACAAACATAATAATAATAATGTCATAAATCATGATTTATTTTTTTGCGAATAATTAGCTTTGGCGCAAATGGTTGGACAAAGAGTATTTGCATATGGAAAGGTTTGTGGTAACACCATGTAATGACTATCTCTAATGGGTTGGGGTGGTTCTCAAACGAACCGTTGGTTTCAACTCGACGTTTTAATCAGTATGCCCTGATCGTCTTCTTGAGATGCTCTGATCGTCTTCTGGACAAAGAAAGCTTCATCCAGAAGACAATCAAAGCAGTCATTACATGGTGTTACCACAAACCTTTCCATATCGTATTTCCACCATGCAAATATAAGTATTTGCAATGTTGTTTTTGTTGACAAAATATTTGCGATGCGTGAGGCACTTCAAGGCCGCCAAATTTTCCTGGTGTTTGTTAAGAACCATCCATACGTAGGCAAAAAAAATAATAAAAAAAAAAAATAAAAAAAGTAGGTCACTTCTAATTTAATTACAATATTGACCCCAATAAATAAATTTGGATGGCCGAGTTCGCGCTATAGACTTAGGGTGTGAACTCGGTGGCACTGCTGACCATTGCCTGAACATCTGATGTCACACTTCGAGGTTCGTGAATTACACCAACGATTTGTGCACAACTACACGGTTCTGCGTAACGATGAATTATGCGTTTACGATCACAATTTGTTCCGCAACATTTCTGCACTAGCCTGTTAAGCATGGAGTACGCGCATGTACAAGCTTAATTTCCCCATTAACCCATGAACGACGTAATAAGAGCCATGTATCTTTATTATTTTATGATCATATTTGATGGATCTTAATTTTGGACCTTTTAATTATTTAGTTTTTGTGGTTAAAATGTTCTTGTTGTAAAGCGCCTGGGAGCATTTTTAATGGATTTGGCGCTATATAAATCTGCTTCCGTAAGCTGTAATGCGTACGGTAAGAAGAGCCATGCAATTGGGCCTTTATTTTGAGCCCATATAAGTTATAACCTTTGACATCACATCATTTTACGTTGACGTCATGATTGGGCAGATTCGCAGTTAAATCAGACGTACGAGTGTGTACAAATAAAGCCAGCACCTAGCGGATAATGATAAGAAAACAATTGTCACTGTTGTGGTATTTAAAAAATATATTTATTATGTTTCCTAACTCGATTTCAAAATATAAATCATAAAAACAAACCAGGAATCTGTTTTAGGGTGTAAATTGTAGTGTGCAGAAAAAAAAATTGCTTCCAGGCACATCTCGGCCATCAGCTAAGGGGCATGCATGAGAGTTGGTGTTATTGTGTGTGATGTAGTTTAACACTGTTTCAACCAGCAAAAACATTGGCTCTATTGGTGGATTTGTTACATTAAAACTAACAGTGACACAAATATAATTACCCCTTGAAACCTTTGAAAATTGAAGAAATACTGCTTGATATCCAATATCGTGCTTGAGGTCTCGATATGCGAATTGACCCCATACGTTGTTGCGCAAACTGTTGCGCTAACAGACTAGAGGTAAACATTATAGGGTATAAACAATAAGTGCTTAATATTTAACTTGCGTAAAAACTAGCGTGTGTCATTGCACGATTTTGACAGAAGCTTGGTTTTCGACTTTGTCTTACAACGATAGCTGTTTATTACTTTTGTTTCTGTCAGTGCAAAACAATTCTAAAGTGAAGCGGAAATTATTATTCCCCATATTGCGGAAATGTAATTATGATTACAATTCTTAAACTGAGTTATTTTTCACTATTCAAACCTATTGAATTAATAAATTGGGGAATTCGATATTACGTCAAAATATTATTGTCCTCTTCATCAAAAAATAAATAATTTCCACTTTACAAGATGTGGGGCATATTCAATATGCCACAGAGGCCAGATTCTCGCGAGAGCTCGTACGGTCTCGAGTTCATCTTGAGTGCAGTATTGAGTTAGGTCTGAAAGCAAACGCTTTCTGTGTAACGAGCTGGGTCGTGAAAACAACACGGTGTCTATTTAATAAACGCTTCTTCCAATCAGGAAAACGTGACTGCCGATCTGGTATAGCAATTGACCCTGCGATTCGTACATCGCGTAAGAGCTACGAGTTTTCACAGTGTGTGGAACGCTATGTAGGGCTTCACTAACAAGTAAGACAGACACAACTATCTGTTTAAAGTTAACACTGGTGCTGGTTAGTATGAAATAGCAACTGTGCTAATTTGAACCAAAACCGTGTTAAACTTAGTTTTTTTTTTCAAGCAAACATTATTTTCAAACGGAAAAAAAAGACAAGAACAAAAGGAAGAGAAACAAAAGAAGTTAATCAATAACCGGGATGCTCGAAAGTTACAAGGGGCCGAATTCACAAAGCATTAGTCTCATCGCCAGACAAATTGTCAGTAATACCCTAGTGATTTGTATTGTGACATCACACTTTACTTACGATTGATTTGCTGTCGAAAAACAAATTATATTAGCTAGTTGTGAAGTCGGCCGCAGGGTTGTGTTTTAATTTTACTCATAACTAACTCACACTGACTTTGATTCTGAGTTAAAGGGACACACCGGCTCACCGTTTACGCAATTTAGGGATGTGGAATCATAAATAATGTTATAGATGGTTGCTGTACAAAAAAAATCATCAAAATGTCACGTATTTAGCGAAAAATGATTTTAAAAACCCAAAGCGGTAACAGGCCAGCGTATACTTGTTTCCAGCCGTTGCAACTGTCAAATCTTCGTGACATTGTCGCACAATGTTGTAAGTAGACTGGTGCTTTGTTT
The DNA here is from genome assembly GCF_902459465.1 of Asterias rubens. Taxonomy (NCBI): domain Eukaryota; kingdom Metazoa; phylum Echinodermata; class Asteroidea; order Forcipulatida; family Asteriidae; genus Asterias; species Asterias rubens. The sequence continues at coordinate 10,510,679 of NC_047075.1, read as the reverse complement.
ATATCAACGTTTTACTATGACGCAGCATAAGGATCCAGTCTATCCATACAACCAGCATAAACGGATCAGGCAAATCCTTCGACGATGGAGGTAGACCTTCGTGCTTCGACGTACATCCAAAGATCGTCACGAAGAACACAAAGAAACTAACCAAGAATATGATGGGACAGGGACAAGTAAATAAAGCATTCCTCGCCCCAATAAACTAGACATACTACCGCACAGCCATGATGCAGTTTGGAATGCGATCGTGGCGTTACGTGCTCCCGACGTGCCAGGACCCAATTTCATAATGCCTTCATAGTGGCAAACAATTTGCATACCACAAAATAGTATTGCAAAGCTGAAACTGATTACCAGCCAAATTTTAATTAAATTTGAAAACTTTTGGCTGGTGCCCGACTGAATTTTTTAACAGTAAAGAAAGTTTGTAAGCATTATTTTCTGCTAAACAGATGAAACCGATCAATGGGCCCTGTTCACAGTGAAATATTTTTTTTCTTGGGGGGGTGCATCTTGAGGGATTCAAAAGCGTCCTTGTGAGAATGTATTTTGAAACGTAAGCGTAGCTGCAAATCTTGAAACGTAAGCCTAGCTTGATTGAAAGCGTACCTTTTGATTATAGCGTTAACTGGAACCTAGACATGTCTTGGATTGTATAAGCGTAGCTGAGTAGCTGCGTATAGCTTGAAACGTAACCATTTCTTTTAGAACGTAACCACACTTTTTGGAACGTAAGCATATCTTGGTACGTAAGTGTAGCTGTTTTTTTTAACGTAAACGTAGCTGCGTATGAAACGTAAGCCTAGCTCGGGATTGAAAGCGTACCTTTTGATTATAGCGTAACTGGAACCTAATTGTATCTTGGAGAAAGCGTAGCTGAGAAGCTGTGTAGCTTGGAACGTAACCATATTTTTGGGAACGTAACCATATTTTTTTTTAAATGTAAGCATATCTTGGAACGTAAGCGTAGCTGGGTATTTTGGAACGTAAACGTAGCTGCGTATGGAACGTAAGCGTAACTTGACTTAGGATTGAAAGCGTACCTTTTGTTATTATAGCGTAACATGAAGGAACGTAAGCCAAACTTGGAATGTAAGCGTAGCTGAGTAGCTGTGTAGCTTAGAACGTAACCTTATCTTTTGGAACATAAGCATATCTTGGAACGTAAGCATAGCTTGACTCGGGCTTGAAAACGTACCTGTTGATATTATAGCGTAACTTGAAGGAACGTAAGCGTAGCTGAGTATCTGCGTAGCTTGGAACAGAACCAATTAAAAAAAAAAAAACATTAGACAAAATAATGCTATGATAAAATTTTGTTTTATCATTATTTTTGTTTCAACCTTTTCAAAATTCTTATTCACCTGTCCGTTTTTTGTTATCCTTTTTTCTTCTTTGTAAAACATGTTTGAGCTACTCACACAAAAATGCGGTATTCCTAAGTTTTGACATAATCAATCTTTTTTAATTACCTGAAAACTCCTAACAAAAAGAAACCAGGAGCCATGAAACAAAAGAGAGCATTATGCGATCATAAGAAATAACGGAGGTGTACCGACTGACAAACCCACGATGACAAACATGTACTTTGATGTTTGGCCCCCAACCCCTCCCAAGCTAACGGCGAGACCCGCACGCTTGGAGTTCATAGCGCCTGGGATTACACCTCCAGCCCCCCACGAGACACGGCATGTGCGGTACGGTGTAAGCGGGGAGGCTTACGTTCTGATTGCTCCACGTCGTGGGGCCATATAAACGAGCTTCCGTTACACGGACTCTTTGAATGCGAATCTTACGTTATATTTTTCACCATTATTTACATTTTGTAGCGATAGTTTGAATACATGATCCTTTTCGTCAATTATTCGTTAATAATTTTGTAAAAACAAGATTTAAATTTGGTTTGGTAAGTTACTTTTAGACGGCTGGAAGTAAAACTAGCTCGGAAGGTAACGTGATTGTTTGTACCACTTTTTGGTTAAAACAATTACGCGACCTGCGTTGTTGTCTTAAAATGCTCAAAATGGGCTAAATTTGATGAATTGTTTTTAAGGACTGTTCTTTTTCATTCCTGCAAGACCGTTGAAGTCATATCTTAGTCTATTTTGTAGCCCAAACAGCCCAATTCGGCCGGTGTGTCCCTTTAATATCCAACTGTTGCCAGCCCGTTCATCCTGATTCACAACAAACAAACAACTATTAGCCTAAAAAAGAAGGGTCAAAATCCTGGTTTCGTGTGAATCTGCGTCAGCCTGACTCTACACTGTGTTAAACTATATGCAATCTGACGAATAAGCCTGATTTAGAAACGAGTGAAGGCCGAGTCACACTGCAACGAGAACGATAACGAGAACGATACGCACACGCCCATTCAACCAATGGAGTGCGTTCTCTTTAAGTCGTGATCGTTATCGTTCTCGCGATAAGCGTGCTTTCGAAAGACCACGGTAGGGACACAGGACGGTAAACAAATTCTAAGCGTGTTTTTTTTTTCCAGGGAAGATGAGGTACAATAACAACGTGTGCCTTATGGAGGAAAACTCCATGGCCTTACCGTCCCGATCGAAGGAGGACGCTACATGTTAGCGCATGGAGTTTGCAATACAAGTACACGACCGTGTATAGAGGGTATTCTAGACACGCTTGGTTGGTGGCGCCCATGTGAGAAAGACGGTACATGTACAACACGTACATTAGTGCTTAGTGGCCTCATCTTTCCTGGGAAACAAATACGCTATAATGGATTACTGATTGTATATAATATATATCAGTGTAAGGGAGTAAGAAAATCGATCGACGCATGCGCCAAACTGAAGTAGACTCCGTCGTGTAGAGATTGGGAACGCTATTTTGGTGAAACAACGTCCGGTCTGTACGACAACGGAGTGTTGCCGTTTGTACACGTTGTTTGGTGGGGGAGCCTTGCGATAGACTCGATTCATGCCCCGTTATCGTGCGAGAGATCCTAAAAAATCATATCCGACTTCAAAATGTAGCGGTTGAGGTCCCGAGAATGGCCAGGCACAGGGGGGCTAGGTTGGGGGATGCCAACATCGCAAAAGTTGTCTAATGTTTAGGCGATGGGACTGTAAATAAAAAGGACCCTCATGGGGACTGGGATTTGAATCAATTCTATATCACCATGCGGTCCACAACATCCAAGACGGGAGCACTCAAGCGTGAGAATACAGATTACTGTGCTATGCTCTCTCCCGTCCTGTGTGCTCCGTGCCAAAAATCGAAAGCTCGGTATTGCTGCAGTGGGACCGGGCCTTTAGGACACTAATTCAGGTCGATGTTTACCGGGTGTTCTGGGAGTGTATGCTTGCGCAAACAAAACGTGTAAGGGTAGGTACCTGTTTGCTTATGGTAGGTAAGCAGTTTCAAGCAGATGTACAACTTTATTGGGTGAAAACAAGTAATGGCATAGCACCAACTCAAAATGCTAAATAATTACTTAACGTGTATACACTGTTGATAATAAAAACATTAACAATTTTAATTTGACAGTTATACTGTACATGAACCTGTTTTGGTACATCAAAACCATGGCCCAAGGGAAACTGACTGGAAAGTTATAAATGATTGTGTGTTGAATTTTTTTCGAAAATTAAACAAATTAATTACTCGATGGGTCTTGAAACAAAATCAGCAGCTGAATTCGAGTCTTACCAGATTTAAGGACAATGCTAAACATTGGCAAGGTACTTCATTATGATTCAACCACTAGTTTCAAATAGTGTGTTCTTAGATTAATTTTTTTCTGACAAGTTCTTCCAACGTTCTATACAATGTGCTGAAACAACCATTAGCTGCTTATTGCTCTATAGAAACTTTGAGATGCCAAGCACATTCATTTTTGTTTAAACATTATCAGCAGTTTATTTGAGGGAATGGTATATTAAGTAAGATTTTTCGTCGGCTGGTAGCTAAACATTATTTATAAGACCCGTACAGACCCATAGTCGGTTCATAAACGACCAAGCAGACCTACAAACATCAGTCGGCTCATTGCAGCATGCAAGGAATTATAAGACCTAGAAAGACCCAGTCGGCACATTGCAGAACCAAGTCGGTTTAGATCAGAAAGCACTTAAACGATCTAGACAGACCGAGTCGTCTTGAAGCAGAAATAATATTAAAGGTCGGCTAAAAGCAAAAAATATGTCATACCTTTGCTTTACATTACATTTGATCCAGCTGATCGCGCTTCTGCCATTGCAAAAGTTGAAGTGTGCATTCAAGATGTCAAATCTTGGGCGTTGTCAAATAAACTTGCTTTGAATGACTCAAAAACTGAGATTTTATTTTTGAGATCTCGTTTCGCAAAAAAGATTTCGCCGCCAACAATACAAATTGCCCAGTCTGTCATTGAACCATCTGAATTTTCCCGTAACCTCGGTGTTATTATGGATTCATCATTGTGCATGAGTAGACATTGTGATAATGTTTGCAAAGGAGCTCTCATGACTATAAGAAAAATATCACAAATTCGCCGCTACCTGGATGAAGCAACTACTCTTCGTCTTGTTCATGCCTTCGTCACTACTAGACTTGAATCCTGCAATTCACTTCTGTATGGACTCCCCGATAAAGATCTTGCTAAAATTCAACGTGTACAGAACACTGCTGCTCGCCTCGTTTCTTGTCTGCCTCGTTCTCACCATATTACACCTGTACTAATGCAATTGCATTGGCTCCCAGTTAAGTTTCAAACAGTTTACACAATTCTTCTGTTAACTTTCAAGGCTCAAACATGTCAATCTCCTGCTTATTTATCTGAACTTGTTCATCATTATTCCCCTACACGGACTTTACGATCATCTCAACAGTCATTGCTTTCTGCTACTAGAGCTTCTTCCATTTTTTAAGGCCACAGATCTTTTTCTTACGCCGCACCGTTTCTTTGGAATAGTCTTCCTGTGCATATTCGCCAAGCCAATACTTTACAATGTTTTAAGTCCTTGTTGAAAACTCATTTGTTTAAAGCTTCTTTTTTGTAATTTGCCTATTTGTATCTTGTATCTTTCTCTAATTGTTAATTTTATTGTTTCTTTAATGCGCTAAGAGGCTTTTGCATTAGGCGCTTTATAAATGTCTTATTATTATTGTTATTATTATTATTATTATTATTATTATTATTATTATTATTATTATTATTATTATTATTATTATTATTATTATTATTATTATTATTATTATTATTATTATTATTATTATTATTATTATTATTATTATTATTATTATTATTATTATTATTATTATTATTATTATTATTATTATTATTATTATTATTATTATTATATTACATAATAAACTGCACTTAGGCAACGATTTCTACACTGGCGTGATAGTCATCCGATTTTACGAAGCGATTGGGTTGCATCACTACCAAATATAATTGTACAAAATAAAGAAAAAAATTAATCAAAATTGGACGTTCAATGTCAAGACAACTTGGTATAATGTGTTTAGGAACAAGCCTTTCATCGCGCACTGTCGATCGTTCAACTTGCCCGATGGTCCCTGTGTAAAGAAGCAAACACTTAAAGGCAGTGGACACTATTGGTAATTACTCAAAATAATTATCAGCATTAAACCTCACTTGGTAACGAGTAAATGGGAGAGGTTAATAGTATAAATAATTGTTAGAACGGCTCCCTCTGAAGTGACTTAGTTATCGAGACAGAAGTAATAATTTCCACGATTTTGATTTCGGGACCTCAAGTTTAGAATTTGAGGTCTCGATATCAAGCATCTGAAAGCACACAACTTCGTGTGACAAGGGTGTTTTTGGTATTTCATTCATATCTCGCAACTTCGACGACCAATTGAGCTCAAATTTGCACAGGTTTGTTATTGTATTGATATGTTTAGATACACCAAGTGAGAAGACTGGTCTTTGACAATTACCAATAGTGCCCACTGTCTTTACAGAGGGAGTCCACGGACATATCCAGTGTCTGTACCGACTCATTTTACCTATTATTGAGTCGTTCATGAAACGGGACAAGTATGCAAGTATGTAACCTATTGCAAAAGTGGTATAACATGCCACTGTGCCTACTACATAGGTGTTCGGCATACAAAAGCTTTCGATGGCGTCATCTTATTTTGAATAGTCATGTATGATTTTGTTTATATAATTGTCTACACTTAACTGAAGTTCAATCCTGAATATTTATAATATTGAAGGAAAAAAACCATTGACTTTAACCTTTTCACACTGCTCTCTCCCCCAAAACAATTAAAATAATAATAACAAATCAATAAACAAATAAATCAAAACAAAAATAGTTTTGTTATTATTAAAATGTTGTTTACTGTCTGATGACACCGTTTGTTTAGTTCGCTCTGAGACAATAAATACACGAAATATCAATTTACACATCTTGTTTAAATATTAAGGCTATTTTTAACACTTGTATTTCGTATTTTTTAAGAAGATTGGAAAAGGTGCAATGCAAACTTAATAATTTAGCTGTGACCGAGAGTCAAACAAAAAACGCTGTTTTTACTGATCAAATTCTACCATTTATTTTTAACATACTATTTTAAACAATTACAATCAAAAATGTATGTATTATTATTTGTTATCAAATATTAAACCAAATATTGTATTAAAAAAACCTGCATTGGGTTCAATTAATTACACAGCTGACCAGGCTGAACGAAGTTTCTCAGATAAGTGAATTTGTCTTTATTGATTGTTTATTGTTTTTTTATACGTTTTGGGCTAACTAGTGATTATGTTTGGTCAGATTATCAGGTAGGCTGTTGATGCACTCGGTAACTTGTGAAAATTAATCAGTTTCGACTCAGCTTTTGGCAGTTGACGATTATTAAAAAACTCTTATTTATTTAAAAGGCAACTTGCGAAATTAGTCTTGGCATGTCCGTCCTTTCGTGCATGCATTTCCAATTTAGGCAACCATCTAAAGATATGATGAAATATATTGTTTGCTGGAACCCGTGCTAGTTTGACACTGTTATCATCAGCGACTGTAAGTTTACAATGTGATAAGTATTAATGTAAACATACTTTGCTTAATTCTAGTCTAAATAAAAGCTTACCGAATAATAATTTGTAACCACAATTATTATGATTTTTTTCTTTTTCGATGAAATGCTTTCCTCCAGAATAAAGCGATATTATTCGAGGAAATGTATACAGCCAGAATTTAAAACATTGACTAAAACAACAAATTAAGCCCTTTATTCCATTCGTTTGTTGAAGGCAGTGGACACCATTAATAATTACTCAAAAAAAAACACGCAACTTCGTGTGACCAAGGTGCGACAAGGGTGTTTTTTTTTTTTTCTTTCATTAATATCTCGCAACTTCGAAGACCGATTGAGCTCAAATTTCCACAGGTTTGGTTATGTTATGCATATGTTGAGAAACACCAAGTGAGAAGTCCAGTGTCTTTATGGATGAAAATCTGTTATACAATCCTATATAAGACATGTATGGAAACAAACCATCTACACGTTGGGTTTCCTGTATGCAATCGTTATAATCAGTCATGCTCAACACCCCCTCCTTATTTAAGCCCCGCCCATCTCAAGTTTGGATCTCAAGAACACAACTAGGTATATCTTTGTCAATTAGTATATGGGTTATTGGTGGTCTTGAAAGCTTTCACGTTAACTTCTAGCGGTTAATTTAATAAACACCAAAACCATCGTTCGTACAAATTAAATTGAGTTTATTTTTCGACCGCTCTGTGGACAAAGCTAGTGATTTTTAACCCATTTTTAGCGGTGGACATAAAAACACTCCGGAATCAATACATGACCTAGAAGAAGAGAAAGGGCACTTATAGAACAAGTTAACTTTTTGTAAAAGCAAAAACCACCAAAAATGAATAAATGATTTAAAAAAAAACAAGTAGAACAGAGGCCTTCAATTATCGTCAGTTGTTTTAAGCAAACTATATAAAAAGGGGAACAACTTGAGACTTAGGGAAATTATATGTTGAACTAAGAATTTGATAAAAGCGTTAGGTTGGTATTGTTTTATTGTCTGTCTTACAGAATAAAGGGCATGGGATATTATACATCAAGCTATAATCATTTATTTGTTACTTATTTATAATTTGCTTCTTGAAAAAAATGTAAATGTGTCCCTCTAAAATCAACATCGTTGTTTCTTAAAAACTAGAGAATAAAAATTATTCACGATTTGGTTGATGTGTTCTTAAAAACTAATGGCCTAAAATTAATGCACTAGGCCTATACACCAATGTTTAAATTACGCACCGCCCTTTTCCGATGTATCTAACATTATTATTATTATTATTATTATTATTATTATTATTATTATTATTATTAAGCATTTAGGTACGCTATTCATGGTAAAACCATATCACAGCGTTTACAAAGAGCAATAAATTAAACATTATACAAACAAACAACAATAGAAAAACAAAATCAATTAGGAAAGAGGTAGGTTTTAAGAATCTTCTTAAACACATTCACTGTTTCAGCTGATTTAATATAGGAGGGAAGTTCATTCCACTCTTTAGCTGCTGAAACAGTGAATGTTCGATCTCCCGCCTTACTGTGAGTAGTGGGAAAAGTAAGGCGAAATGGATCTGCATTGGAGCGAAGATTTGTACGCAAAGGTCGATACAACTGAATACATTCATTAAAATAACACGAATGGAATTGATGTATTGTCTTTTTAATGACCAGTGATGTAGTACAACCTCTAAATTAATGAGTTTTGTCTTTAAATATAAATATTTGATTGACTGCACTCTTCCAGAATGATTTGGTGTTTAACTGGATGATTGGGTTAAGTGTAGGCCCTATCTCATGGGTATCATCAACAACTTCGTGTGACAATGTTTTTTTTTTTTTTTTTTTTTTCATTGTTATCTCGCAACTTCGACGACCGATTGAGCTCAAATTTTCACAGGTTTGTTATTGTATGCATATGTTGAGATACACTAACTGTGAAGACTAATCTTTGACAATTACCAATAGTGTCCACTGTCTTTAACTGGAGGATTGGAACGAGTGTACTCATTATCCAAAATGACCCAACTAGCTTGCATAGCAAAATGCACTACCTTCTTAGCTGTTTTCGAATGAACTTCGGTTAGGAGCATTGCTCAAAGACACACATGTCATAACCGGGGTTTGTACACGCACTCCTCCGCTGAATGTATCAGAGAGTTTGGGTCCAGTGAGGTTGACCGGTCACCTACGTCTTTTAATATATAAACGTTTTCTTTAAACTGTTTGACAAAACAGAAAGTTACTTCATAAAAACACGTATTATCAACTGCGACTTTCTTTTGATTAACTTATACACAAATCAGAAATAGAGTCCCTCTCAGAGGAAGATAATGCTCAATAAAAAAAAGTCAACAACGGCGATGGTTGTAAAAAAAAACAGCGCTGTTGTGTTAAGAATGGTTTATTAAATTTGAAGAGGACTTCAATAAATTTGATCAGTGCAGAACCAAAAGTGTGATCGAATTTCAAGAAGGAAAAGTAAGAAAAACTGTCGGGTGTTATTGCATTTACGGTATGCCGAAACAGGAAAACGAGGGACTTGCATTTCAGCAAATAGAGTTATCTGGTTTAGAATTGAAGGCGAAAGACCTTGACGACCGAAGTCCAAACCGTATTGGATATAAAAAAGAGGACTGGGTTTCTATTGAAAAAAAAGGATTTAGAAGTTTCCGACCATTGGTAATTATTTGGATTACTAAGTCTCATGGGATGCTAAAGTGTTTGAAACATGCTGTTTACATTGGGGATGCCTGGACGGTCAATTGTATAAGTTAGAATAGTGTTAAGTCAGTAAATCAACAATGGTCGCTCGCTCGGTTTATTTGACTGTTTCAGGCAACAAAGTGTTTAATCTAGCAGTGCATCGTTTCACCGTTAAATTGCGATTGACTTGGTGAATATAGCAATTAAAATTAATCCTCAAATTTGATGCACAAATATGTAGCTAGGGGAAGGGTGGACACAACCCCCCCCCCCCCCCCCCCCCCACAACCAATGCCTACCTCCCATGAGATCGAGTGAGAAATTAGAAGAGAGGAATGTTGTTCATATTATTTTAACGGCAAAACCAGTCAGATGACATTCATCTTTTTCGCTCGCAAGACCAATATCGCATGTATCAATAATATGTCCTGCACCAATTTACTCGAAAAATCTCCCCATCACATGCTTTAAGTCAAACACAATTGCCCTGAAAACCTTACCCTAGTTATGTATATACAAATCAGTAACAACTAGCTTGTGTTTTAATCTTATCATAGTAGTCGTTTATGCTCGTTTATTTAGTAAACGCTGTAAAGCGCTTAGCGATTATTGTGGCTGTATTAAAATCGAATAAATACCAACGTTAAAATCATTGGGTTTTTTGTTTTAACTATTTTGATGTAATGTCTTTTCGTCATTTTCACCATGTCTTGTTTTATCTGTTTAAGTAATGTTGTGAATTTATTGTAACTATGTTTGTATCTACCCTGTCATTGGCGCTTGCGCTGTTGGATGTGCTCAAATAAATTAAATGAGACCGATATGTAGTGATTCACATATCGATATACATTATAACCCGAGAGGAGGCATCTAAGGAGTGATCTTTTAAAACAACAAGTGGAAGTTAACTTTACAGTTTCCGAGGGTGGGTAGAAAATACTAGCATGACTCAATTCTAGTGACCCCTGTTATGTTTGTCAATAGACGATGACTGACATTTGGGGACGTCAATCAGGCACGAAGGCTGAATCAACCACTTAACAATGGCTGGTACCTATTAATAGGGATCATAGAGAAATGTCCTTGACTATTATAACGGGGGGAGTACATCAACACGTTCGCTCGTGCAAAACATGCCATTGTGTTGGCCTGTGTGTATGGAAGTGTAATACAAACTGGTATATCTTTGGAACTCCTTGCCTGGTGCATGTTTCCCTTCATCCTATTAAGAGGAATGCTAAGTCCTACTTTCAGCTCCACTGAGTTTCTGCATTTCTATGTTTTCTTCCTTCAGCCCATTTCCTAGAGTTGTATTCAGCCTTGTTTTGGGCAAACTTGCATTAAAAAAAAAAAAAAATTAAAAGTACTTTTGGTATTAGTTTGCAGTATTGCTACTCTTATGCAATCAAGTACATGTATTATATTCATATTAATCAACGTGATCACTGTTAGCACACAATCATAAGGAAATCTAAGTATTGTTTGAAGTTTGCATGTTGTGGAGAAATTAGAAGAAACTATAAATAAATAATGAACTTGCGGGTACAACCAGGTGTAAATCTCTTTGAGTGTTAGCTCTAAACAGGGCCGGTTTGGTGTCGACGTTTCGAACAGTATACTCTGCTCGTCTTATAGTTTATTTTTATATAGAAACATGTATAAACAAGGGTGTTTTCTGTTTGAACTTGGAACACCGGGGTTAACCGTTATTCGTCCTCATAAGTAGACAACACCCGGTTCAGACAGTTGTCCAGAGTCTCTTTTTGACAGTTTGACGTTTTGGGGAAATAAATGAGCGACTGGACGCATTGGAAGTCCAAAGACTGAGCGTTGTAATCATTCAGAACGACTAGTTATAAGTTACTGTGTGGGGTTTGGGAAAAGCTTGCTTTAAAGACCAGGAGACTGTTGGTAATTGTCAAAGACCAGTCTTCTCACTTCGTGTATCTGAACATAAATGTGCTTAAAATAACGAACCTGTGAAATTTGAACTTAATTGGTCGTCGAAGTTGCGAGATAAAAAAATAAAAAAAACATTGTCACACGAAGTTGTGTGCTTTCAGATGCAAGTTGATTTTGATACATCATTTAATTCCGAGGTCTCGAAGTGAACATCGTGGAAAATTACTTCTTATTCTCGAAAACGACGTATCTTCAGAGGGAGCCGTTTCTCGCACTGATGAATACTTTCAACAGCTCCCCATTACTCAATGTAAGGTTTTCTGCCTATAAATATTTTGTGTAATTACCAATAGTGTCCACTCACTTTAATTAAATGTACAATTTCTCTCTTGTTCTCCGTTCAGCTAATACAGCATGCATATATTATTATTATTATTATTATTTTTATTATTATTGTTTTATTTTATTTTGTCTTCATGCGGGTCCCTACATTACTAGCGACACGTTTTGTTTGTTTGTTAACTCTTTCAGGCCGACCTGTAGTTGCTCTTAATTGGTTCTATCCGGCTCTGGATCGCATGTCAGACCATCCAGTGCAAATCCCATGACACGGCACGGCACCCATGGAAGTACAAACACATTAAAGTTTATAGTATATTGCTCAATGACACAAGTGCCAATACTATGATTAAAACACACACTCTGCAGACCAGAAACACCGGAGCTTGAGCCCAAAGATTCCTAACCCTTCGTTCATAACAAGCTGACATGTCATTCAAATGTAAAACTACTGAGATATTTGTGTTGTTTTTTGTCCGTCTTACCGATGTGTATTTGCCCTTCACGTTCAGTATACTTTCCTTAGTTCTGTGAAAGGAAGTACACATCACAGCCATAGTTACTCGGGTCGGATTCGAGCCAATCACGGCTTTTTTTTTCCCACAGAGCTCGGGAAAGTTCTGAGTATCCTTACACACATCGGTATATCTTTGGGTAAAAAACAACATTTATATTGTAAGTTTTAACCCCGATGCAATATAATGTCTATCTATTAAAGGCTTTGGACACTATCGGCAAAGACCAGTTTTTGGTGTATGTTTATGCATAACATAAAAAAACAGTGGAAGTTTTAACTCAATTGGTAGTCGAAGTTGCGAGATAATAATTAAAGAAAGAACACCAGAACATTGTCACATTGTGTGCTTTCAGATGTCTGATTTCGAAAACTCACAATTTAACTCTGAGGTCTCGAAATGAAATTCGTGTAAGTTATTCATTTCTCGATAACTACGTTACTTCCGAGGGAGTCGTTTCTCACAATGTTTTATACTATCAACATCTGCCCATTACCCATTATCAAATAATTTGTTGTGCTAATAACCATTTTGAGTAAATACCAAGTGTCCACTTCCTTCAAATGCTGAAGTATTTGTTGTTGTCAGTGTTTTGGAACGACTAGCTGTTCTCAAGATAGGAAGATCCCCGTTTGTCTCCGAGTGCATTTCGCAACTGTCAAAACCTTTTGTGTCATTCTAAAGGGAATTTCCCACAATTCCATATCCGTCCCTTTTGTATAAATTAGTTATAACAAATAAATATAGTTCGTTTTGTTTATTTAGTACACGGTTGATTTACTGTACGTAAATAAACTCAAAGCCTGTAAGGCTAGATTGGTGCCATATATAGTTTCACGTCCAAGGCTGCTCTGTTTAAATAAAAACTTTGACCAAAGACTCCACATCAGCCTTCGAAGAACAGTGATTGATCGATCTGTACACTTTCTAAATATTTAGGGAAATATTAGAACAGCTTTGAAGATTTGATTTTAAACTTGACAACGAAAGAACGTACGATGGGTTCGAGCAAGCGAATTCATGTCATTGCTCTGATTGTGTGTACTTTAATGCACTTGTCGTGGTGCGTGGGTAAGTCAATACGTGTTTGTTTCATTATAAATAACAGACTTGTGGGATTGGTGTTGGACTTTTTTGACATCCATTTTGGTTCGTACAAAGCCATTGCTATGCTTTGTCGATACAAGACACGCGGTTTTGCACTCTTCATCGAATACTTTTTATTTGGAATTTGAATATTTAATTAAGGTTTGTATAATGTGTGTCTTCTTTGTTTCCATCTTCAATTTGAGACATTTGACATCGAATGTTTACTTTTTGTTTGGATAATTTTGACATTCAGTTGGGTTTTCACAATGAGAGTCTACTTTGCCTTTTCAATGTTAGACAAAATGGCATCCATTATGTATATAAGAAACTCGACATTTTACTTATGTATTTGAAGAGGGAATGTCTATCTTTATTTGTGAAATTGGACTACGCGCAATAATTGTCTACTTTTTGTAAGTGAATGTTCCAAAGTCCAATATCGAAAACGTAGCTAGACATTTGCTGTACAGATGTGAATGTCAAGCGTCCAACATCAAACAAACTCTTAATGACATTAGTCCCTAACTGCATTCATCGTCTCCCCAATAACTGACGCTGTTTCGTGCAACCTCTGTCATTTAAGATGAAGTCAATATTGGTATTGTTGGTGGATAAATAAAAAAAAATAAAAAAAAAACATTCCTGGAGTTGTGTTGTCTTTGAAAGAAAATACATGTGAAGTGCAGTCAGTATTCAAATAAATAACAGGCTCACCACAGCGTTTTGAAAAGGTTAACTGTATCATATTAAATCGTTTAGATGTTACTCAAAACAGAAAACTGCATTTCGAATGTTTGAAAGTTGCTAATGTCCTTGCTTTTAACTGTCCAGGTATACTATACTCTGGTAACTTGTTTTGTTTGCAAAGAAACAGGTGCCTGGACGTTTTTGTTACTCGGTCCCCACCTCATACCGTGTATTCTTAGAAAAATATGAATAATATAAAAACAACAAGAAGTCCCCACAACAAATTCTGCAGAAATTTGACTCGACTTTTAACTATAAAATATCGACAGAAATCATTAGCAACCATGACCACATTGGCATTTACTCCTCGTGCTGAAACCGGGATACCCCAGCCTCGTCCCCATGGTTTACCTTATTTTCAACGATGTTTATAATAGTAAACCCTGGGATGGAAACTCCTGACTTGGACCCTGATTGGACAACGACTTTACACTATTAGAATATGTTCCATATTCATAGGTACAGCCAGCCGCCGGCAACCAAGACTGTACAAACAAGCTATAAATAATGGTACCGTACTACGAGTTTATGACGAAGATGTGAATTTTGAAAAGCAGCCAGACTATTCGCATATTGCACATTTCCAAAAAATTGTGGATTTGCAAATGATCCAATACCAGGATGAGAGAGCGGTCAACCTTGTAACCGCTCGACACACCCTGGGGACGAGGTTGGGGATACCCCTTCATTATCATTAATGATAGGCATTGATATCATCCACTAGGAGCTTGGCTGTTAGAGGAGCAGAATGCAATAACTTCCCGATTGTTTGTTAAACAGCTTCCTCAGCGGAATGTTTTCCACAGAACTAACGCGGTCGGCCATTTATGGGAGTCAAAAACTTGACTCCCATATATGGCCGACCGTGTTAGTCAACAATTTCACGGCATATCTGTGTGGATCATTGTATTCTACTTTTACAACATCTTTCTAACCATATCGATTTTATAACAAACGGTTAAAGAACGTTTTTCAAAGACGAGCTCGACCGATCCTAGGCAACGTGTTCCTTTAAGCAATTTTAGTTAAAATGCACTAGTGTCCAATGCATTGGACCCACATTCTGCTGCTGACAATACCGTAGCTTGGGTCCGATCGACCCAGACCGGTCGGTCAGGACGTAGAAATGTTGTCATAGGATACTAGAGTGTTGCTTTAACGTCAACCGTTTCTCGTGTAGATAACAACATAACACTACAACTTAATTACCCATCGCTTATTTCATCAACTTTGATTAACGATCCAGCGTGTGACATGTCTGACTGTTGCTATTCCCCCTTGGTATGTCGGCAGTACAAGCTGACAAGTTGTTTTTTTGCTATTGAGTTACCGGTGTGATTTGTTTGCATGTCGGTGTTGTTTAGAGGTCCAAAAGTTGCCTTGGTTAAAACAAACTTAGCGTTTGCTTAGTAAATCAAGTTGTACAAATTAGTTTATTTCATAAGAACATTACATTTTTATTTTTTTTTGGTGGGGGTGGAACAAAGCAGTTGCTGGCAGTACAACTACTTTATTTAATCCACATTTTATACAAACATGTAAGTTTTAGAGCAATCGGCCAACTTGGTAATAGATCATCAAATTTCCTGTTTTTGCCATTTGCCAATTCTATTTTCGTATCGTTCTATAATAAGTCGGTTTTACCGGTATTTTGTGTAGCTTTGTACATCGAAAAAACTTGAATAAAATTCCCCCTCCAGGAAAAAAAAGAAAGAAGTAAAACGTCGATTAATGTTTTTTTTGCGTGACGCCGATTTTCGAAACAAAAGTATACAACTCTCACTGAGCGATGAACTCCAATAGGGAAATTATATTTTTATTCTATGTTTGTCTCTCATCAAGAAATAGTAGTAATAATGATAACAAATATTAATAACAAGATTAATAATAATAATAATAATATCGAAGTTATTGAAGTGACGAATTCTGACACCCAGTTATGTAGCACCTTATAAGGATTTACAAGTTGCTATGGCGCATTCAGCAGCCACAGGCGGGAACACCAGGGCAAACCGGAATATTTCAAGGAATATTTTCTAATGATTTATCATCATTACACCGTTTATGTTTAATATACACATATATATATATATATACCTGTGATCTTAGACGATTTTTGTATCCTACAAAGTATATATTGTTCCTTTAAACCTGAGCAAGCTGACATAATGCTGACTGGTTATTTCACTGGTTTTCAGACCGCTCAGCACCGATGCTTTGGAACCCCCTACCTGAAACTAAAAGAACATTCCAACTAACTTAACCTAATTATCCATAAAGAAACATTCTGTTGAGTTTATTTTTTTTTTTTTTTTTATGCTATCTGTATTGCTTGTTGTTTTTTTGTAGAACGGCGCCATTTGCGCTGATTGCGGCTGACACTGGCGTTATACAAGTTTCCACTATAATGTGTACTACTATAAGAAATAATGTCAACATACTAGTTTGTTTGTCCCTTTGTTTACTCTCTTCTGTAGAATTGCCTCCTGCGTCAATAGACTCATGGACAGCCTCATCATTCAAGATACAGTGGCTGTCCGCACCCAACCCAGCGTACTCCATCAAGCAGTATGAAGTAACACTAGAGTCCCCACCGGGCACAACATCTGTCGGGACCCCGGTTCGCATCACGGCCTCGGCCGGGGCATCCCATACGTTCAGCAATCTGGACTCTGCTACGGAGTATGAGGTGATTGTGGATGCTATCTTACAAAATGATACGTCTGCTGGGTTAAATATTCATACCTCTGTATGGACATGTGAGTATTCTCAAGACAGGGTCAAGTGATGGTACATTTTCTTTATTGGGATAAAAATGACACATTAGGTTTATTCTGTATTTTCGTCAGAATGTTTTCTTTGTTGGGGTAGAAGGTTCAGCTTTATTTATTTCACCCTAACACGGATGTGTGACAACAACAAAAACAACAACAACAACAATGGCAACGACAACGACTATGACAACGACAACAACAACGACAACGACAACGACAACGTCAAAGACAACGACAACGACAACAACAACAACGACAACAACAATGACAACGACAATGACAACGACAACGACAACGACAATGACAACAACAACGACAACAACGACAACGACAATGACAACAACAAGGACAACGACAACGACAATGACAACGTCAATGACAACGACAACAACAACGACTATGACAACGACAACAACAACGACAACAACAACAACGACAACAACAATGACAACGACAATGACAACGACAACGACAACGACAATGACAACAACAATGACAACAACGACAACGACAATGACAACAACAAGGACAACGACAACGACAATGACAACGTCAATGACAACGACAACAACAACGACTATGACAACGACAACGACAACAACAGCGACGGCGGTGGCGGTGACGGCAACATAAAATGTTAGCGATGATGTAGTTTCCATGTTGTTTTCTGATAAACATGTCAACAACAACAGCAACAACAACAACGACAGCGACTTTAACAAGAATAACAACAACAAAAACAACAACATCAACAACGACCACGTACTGATGTAGAAATTAATTAATTGTTTTGTCAAATGTGTTAGAGCATAGGGCTAGGTAGCTCAGTTGGTAAAGCGCTAGCACAATACTTCGGAGGCCGTTGGTTCGATTCCCATTTTAGTAAATTTGTCGAAGTTAGGCCACAGATCAGAACATATTTAAAAGTCTTTGTTAGGATCATCTTAGTTATCTTGTTTTAGATTGTTCGATATTTACTTTCGTCTGGTCTCGTTTCAGTACCACACCCACCAACTAATGTCGTCTACCATCGCGTAAGTGACGACACCGGCACTCTGACATGGACTGCAGCAGCGCCCCCAATCGACGAATATGAGCTAGTCGTAATCCCAGCGGGTAGACTGGAGGAAGTGCACAGCATCCCTGAACAAGCCACTAGCATAGCGCTACCCGATTTGGTAGCTGGACTATCGTATAATTTACAGTTTACTTCCGTTGTACACACCCCGAATCGAGCAATCATGAGTGAAGCAGCAATTGTGCAAATAGGTGAGAATAAATTTATATTTTGACCTTTGCATTTCGAATTTGATTTGATTTATTTATCTAAACTTGTTTTTCCTAGGTGGGGTATACATCAATTTTAGACAAACACAACAACATTGCAGTCAATTTGTTTTACAACACCCCGAACATTTATAAATACTGTACTATTAAGTTACATACATGAATGCTACAATCCACAGACGACACGAATACAGATTGCGAAAACTTTTACTGTGCGTGTAGTGTCATATCCGAAATGGTTACAGACTATTAATTTATCACCCTCGTACACGCAACGGACGTCTGGAACTGCACGCCGTGTGATAGTAATAGAAATTACCTCCCCCTCGAAGACTGCGTTACTTCAGAGGGAGCCTTTCTCACAATACGATTATACTGTCAAGAGCCCGTTACACTTTACCAAGTAAGATTTTTTGCCAATAATGATTTTGAGTGATTATAATAAGTGTCCACTGAATCTAAATGTACTAAACTAATGGTGTCAATATTACTCCAATCTGATTGCAGCGGTTTACACATTAACAGTCACCACGATTACTGATTCAACTCTCCTTCTTCGATGGAAATTCAGTCCAGATGTTGGCATCCCTGAAAATTACAGATTTACTGTAGTGGACGCATTGGGTTTATATTCTGCAAAGGTGAGCTATTTATTAATTGATTGAATATTGAGTGATTGATTGACTGAGTGGTTGGTTGATCGAGTAACTGATTTAATATAATCTGATAAAAATACAGCAACAACTTGGCAAACAATACAGACACAACGTCAATAGATTAAACAAAGTAACACCCTAAAAATTTTAAAAGGTTACAATTCACATCAATGAACACTGTTTTCTGCAAATCAATTATCAAAAGTGTTTGTCAACAAGACATGTTTATGATAACATAGTGTCACTGTAATTGTTTTCGTCAAGTCAATGTAATTAGTTCTGCCGTTGCCATCGTTAGTATCAATGTTACTTTTTTTCTGACAATACTTAAACAGCCATTCAAGGATAATTTAAAATAATAAACATTACAGATTGTAATAGCTGCAGTCCATAGGCAACATACAAAAGATACAACGAGTCTCTTACCTCACGTTAAAGCCATTGGACCATTTCGGTACAGAAAGAAACCAAAAGTTCACAGATTTACAAACAACTTACAGGGTTTACAGAAGGCAATGGTGAAAGACTTCCCTTGAAATATTATTCCATGAAATACTTGACTTTTTGAGAAAACAGTAAAACAATATTAATTCTCGTTAGCGAGAATTACGGATTTATTTTAAACACATGTCATGACACGGCAAAACGCGCGGATACACGGGCGGGTTTTCCCGTTATTTTCTCCAGACTCCGATGACCGATTGAGCCTAAATTTTCACAGGTTTGTTATTTGATATAGAAGTTGTGATACACGAAGTGTGGGCTTTGGACAATAGTGTTTACCGAAAGGGTCCAATGGCTTTAAAACATGGTAAAATGGATGTTTCTCCAGAACGCTCCGAGCCAAATTTATGAAAAAACGCGGGGCCAAACAAACCCGCGAAAAGGAATCGTGACGTCAGTGGCGGCTATGGAAAATAGCGCCCTCAGTTTGCCCAAGCTGGAGAACGGAGTGTTCAAACCCAATTGCGGGAAAATCGTCACTGGCGTCAATGGGTAATTATAAAAGATATGCCGTTTTTGATTCTCGGCTGAAAAAGCCGTGCGGCCGGGTACATTTTTGACTCGAGTTGTTTATTACTGGTCGGTATCTACGATGTCTAGTTGGTCATAGTTGAAATAATATTGAGATCATCCTTCAATGGCTGTTTAAGGCACTGCTGTTGTTGTTGTTTTTTGTCAATAGTTGTAGTAATATTTATTGCCAATAATAATAATTGGTGCCGTTTTTTCTTCCATACTAAAGCCCGGTTCATATTTCCTGCGAATGCGAATGTGAAGCGAATTTGACGTGAATTTGACGTCACAACCCTCCTTTCGCAGCGATATTCGCAAGTGAGTTGAACAAAGTTGAACTACTGCGAATAATTCGTTGCGAATTTGTGACGTCAACATTCGTATCGCATTCGCATTCGCATGAAGTATGAACCGGGTTTAAGAGTGTTAATTTTACTCTCTTCGTACATATTTTTGAATGTTTCCTTTTAAAACAGTAACTGTTTTGTCACTTATCTTTATCGTATGTATTGTATCTAGACGTACTCGTGGACGTTGTCAGAGCTTCCTGGCTGGCTTGTTATTGGCTTAATCCCCGGTACTGAGTACGCTGTATCGGTAGCAAGCATATCAAGGGGAGTCACAACCACTGTTGCTTCGCTGAGCCAATCAACAAGTAAGTAAATATAATATTAATAACTTTACTTATATAGCACTTTTTACAAAAGTGGTACAAATCGCTTACGCAATACAATAGCAACTAAACAACAAGTATGGCTATACAAACATGATCTAAAATATATATTCGCAAAGCTTTACTATATTTTTTTTTTTCTCATAAAATTGGTGTACACATATTGACTGGCTATGAGGTAAATAGTGTACGTATATTCCCCCGAGGGACTTTGAGTGACCAGAAGAGGGACCTGTATTTAGGCATCTCTAACTGGTCACTCACATGCCCCGAGGGGGAATAGACGTACGCAAGTTACCGAATTATGACAGTCAATATGTGTTTTAGAACACAGCTCGGTTTTAAATATGAAATAAGAACATGAATCTGAAAAATAAAGGAAGTCTGCAGTTGCTGTTCACGGTTCAAGTCAAAAGAGGGCGCTGTAACCAGGCACTATTTTCAAAGACTAGTTCATGTTCCCCGCTTCCATTAAAGTAATGCATGCTGACATTCATTGCGCAAACATGGCACCATACTATTATTTCGTCCATCCTCAGTTTGGTTACAATGAGTTGGGATGGAGTAAAATCAAAATGGCCACACTGTGATAACGGTAAACTGTCTAAAAAGTTATTGTTTGCAACTCAATCATTACAATAAATATTAAGTTTAACCATCACAAATAACCAAAACCTGTCCGTCTCCCCTACTAGTACATCTTTGATTTATTTACATTTAGGGCCAAGACCTCCCTTTCGTATAACACTCGAACAGAACAACGATGGCAGTCTAGCCCTCGGCTGGTCCCTACCAACGCATGGCAATGTGGACAACATCATTATTGAGTACGGACCATACGGCATGGATCAATCACTGCAACGGGTCGTCCTGGCGTCAGATGTGGTCCATTATGAAACGCCACCAATAGTTGATGACACACTTCAGTATACGGTCAAGTTGTATTCATCCATTGGACCGAACCAAGAGCTACTGAGCGTTGAGGGCAACATCACTGCGACTGGTAACTTCTCGGTGGATGTCATTCAATGTAGGTTAAAAGGAAAATCTAATAAAACTAAAACATAAACATTAAAGGCAGTGGACACTATTGGTAATTGTCAAAGACTAGCCTTCAACCTGTGAAAATTTGAGCTTGATTGGTCGTCAGAGTTGCGAGATTACTATGAAAGAAAAAAACACCCTTGTCACACGAAGTTGTGTGCTTTCAGATACTCGATTTCGAGACCTCAAATTCTAAACTTGAGGTCTCGAAATCAAATTTGTGGAAAATCACTTCTTTCTCGAAAACTACGTCACTTCAGAGGGAGCCGTTTCTCACAATGTTTCATATTATAACACCCCTTGCAAGTATTCTGCCTGCTCATTGGTTTAGAGCGCGTCACATGACATGTCTTAGTTTCGCTAGACGACGGCCGTGTGATAGTGCGTCGGTTTGCCATGCGCTAGTCCGAAGACTAGCACACGGCGCCGTGCGCTAGTCCGACAGACTAGCACACGGCGTGCAGTACCCAGACGTCCGTTGGGTGTACGAGGATGATAAATTAATAGTCTGTAACCATTTCGGATTGCACGACACTACATGCAACACAGTAAGTAAAAGTGTTTGCAATTATGTATTCGCGTCGTCCGTGGATTGTAGCATTCAGGTCTGTAACTTAATAATAATAGTACAGTATTTAGAAATGTTTGGGGTGTTATAAAACAAATATTGACTGCTTTTACTCGTGCAATGGTTAAAAACTATGACTCCCTTGGTGATCCCCGGAGCGTTCTATTTTCCCTCGGCTTCGCCTCGGGAAAATAGAACGCTCCGGGGATCACCTCGGGAGTCATAGTTTTAACCATAGCAATCGAAGCAGTCAATATTTGTATACTATCAACCTCTCCCTATTACTCGTTAGCAAGTGAGGTTTTATGCTGACAATTATTTTGAGTAATTACCAATAGTGTCCACTGCCTTTAACCCTTTAACCTCGCTATTGTTGTGCCCGCCGAATGTTAGAAAAACAATCAATCGTGCGAATTTTGTTCAATATTTTTCTGTAGAAAGTAATCGAAATATCACTTATGATTTATTGACCTGGTTAAAAACATTCAACCTTTGTTTGTACCTTTCTCCCAACTATGGTTGTTTGTTTGTTATTTTGTATTCATGGCTTTCAATAGTTTTACTCTTGACCTTGATAGCAATACAGGCTTTTGATAAAGAGCCGATAATATAAAAGATAGTGACAAACATTTCGATTCAAGGAGTTGTGTTAAGGCCTATATTACAACAACAAAATCTTTTTTTTTTCGGGTAACAACAACAACAAATATTTGTTATCTGCCCAGAATGTAATTATGTGAAGCGTTACTGTGGTCATGTTTCTCAAATAGTGTTTTCGTATACAAGGAAATTTTCTCCCTGCGTGGTCAAGATTCGCGCTAGTCTTAAGGCGTTATTTTAAACGAGACAATCTTTGAAATGTTTTGTCGATAGTATTAGCCACAGTCTACATGTTGAAACCAATTATCAGTTACTGAGTCTATGACATTACGTAACATTAAAAAGGTAAAAGTGATATTCAAAATTGATTGGAAGTTTCATCCCTCTCTCATCATTTAAGTTCTCACGGAGTATGTTTTGTTTTAGAAATGTTTGTATACTTATCACTTTATTTGTTAACGTTCATGTTAGTCCACTGTGTTTCGTTTGTCTGGGCATGTCCATCACAAGCTTAGGCTTTTTATTTTTGTATTGCGCTGTAGAAGAGCCATTGTTGTTATTATGCCCCATTTCTGTTCTTTGTTATCTTTATTTTGTTGGAATGGAAATTAATTACCTGAAGTGAAATGAAATGATTGATCTTCTCATTGTTAGTAGGTAGTAGTGTTTGTTTAGTGCGTGCTCTGTAGCATTGTGAAACAGGTGTGACATGTATATTTTTCTGCCTCGAATCTGCAAAAATAAAATCGTTATTACATTAATTTTTAAAATTGCAAGCTACAAAATAATCAGTGTTGACTTGTAATATACAAATTATTAAACAAACATAAAATTCGTGCCACATAGTTCAATGCTTTGTATTGTTTCCATGTTCGTTAACAGCTTGTCGTTTCCGTCCGTGTTTGAATGGCGGTCGGTGTACTGCAACTCCAAGCGCAGATTACAGATGCGCATGTCGGTCTGGCTTCACGGGATTAGAGTGCGAAATAGTAGGTAGGTATATACGTCTTAAAGACACCTAACACTATTGATAATGTCAAAGACCAGTCTTCTAACTTGGTGTATCGCAACATATGCATAAAATAACAAACCTTTGAAAACTTGAACTCAATTGGTCGTCGAAGTTACGAAAGAATAATGTATCAGAAAATACCCTTGTTGCACAAGTTGTGTGGTTTCAGATGCTTGATTTCGAGACCTCTGAATCAAATTCTCAGAATCAATATTTACGTGATAAATAACTTCTTTGTTAGCTGTTTCTCACAATGTTTTATGCTATCGGCAGATCTCCATTACTCGTTACCAAGTAAGGTTTGATGCTAATATTTTTTTTTTTTAGTAATTACCAATAGTGTCCAGTGCCTTTAATTACCCCTAAGAGGAGTCCTGCAGTGAACCTTTTTGTTTGTGTGTGTAAAGCTTTCCCCGTAATCAAGAGGATTGCAATGCAGTTCGGTTAGGTAGGCTATACACACTCAAACCAGGAACCTTTAATAAATTAGGACATTTTATGGTCCAGGGTTCGGGACAGGTCATCAGTTAAAAAAAAACGTGTACAAAACCAATGGAAGCTGTTGAGAGTTAAGAGTACGGACAATAGGGTGCACAGTTCGGGAAAGGTTCACGTTGGAAAACGTGTACTAAACCAGTGGGATAAAAAAAAAAAAAAAAAAAAAAAAGGGAAATCCACGGTTGCATGCGTGTAGTGGTGGTGGGGTGTGGCAGGATATAATGCCCCCTCCCTCCCCGGAGACGGGAAACTATGTACACACGCCGTCTTTTAAATCATCCTCTTTCTGCCCATTACAATTACCCAATATGGGGGACAGAAGAGATGAAAGAGATTGGTGGTGCGTTTGTGGATGGAAGGTTTCTATTGATGGCAGAATGTATCAAGTTTTGAATTGTATCGCACTTTGGGGCAAGTGGGAAAGGAAGAGATGGTCAAGCTAATGCTAAGCTTTTGCAATTGCTATAGTGTTGGCTTTCGATAAGCTTCCCTGGGTTGACCCAGCTTTAACTCGGGTGAGCCCCTGACAAATCGAACAATCACTTACCCTCTCCTGGTGACGTTACGCACCTCGTGACCCGTTCCACAAGCAGGACACTTGGGGCTGACCCTGGTGAGCCCCTGGAATGACGTCGAAGCTACTCGAACGTACCAGGGGCAGACCGGGGTCGACCCGGGGAAGCTAATCGAGCGCACCCACTTGCTCATTGTTGAATAGTACAGCTTGTCTTATCAGTTTTACTTATCTTGAATTTAATTGTCTTTTTCAGTAATAGACTCCTGCGATAGCTACCATTGTGAAAACGGTGGACATTGTGTTATAGTCACACACGAGGACCATTCTAAAACCCCTGAGTGCAACTGCCTTCCTGAGTTTAAGGGCAAGCGCTGTGAACGAGGTAATTTGTTAAAGTGTTTGTGCAGATGATTATCAAGAAACGGAATACGAGCAGAGTACTGTTCGAAACGTCGAGACCAAACCGGCTCTTTTCAGAGCCAACATTCCCTCAAAAGAGTTGTTACACATGGTTGTACCCGCAAGTTTACGATTCATTTTTATGTATAGTTGCTCTTATTATCCACACCAGTCAAAGCTTCGAACACTTTTTAAGAACTTAATGGAAGCAAATGGAAGCATTTGTTCCCCTTATTCAGCAAATAACTTTTTAAACACCATGGTCAAAAGGTCACTGAAAACATGTTTATTTTTTTAATCAGTAACACTCGCTCGGCTTTGCCTGCACGTTTTCGTCATAAGGAGACCGGCTTTGGTCGGCCTTTCGTGGCTCAATGCTGCAGGACTTGCCTGTTCGTGGTTTTCCTCTTAATTTCATTCAGACTGTTGTTCTGTTTCTGTCAATCTCTGAACGCTTTACAATTTAAGGAAAAGGCGCTAAATAAAAGGTGTTAGTAATATGTGTAGTCTTAATATTAAAGACACTGGACACTATTGGTAACTATCAAAGACCAGTCTTCTCATTTATAGTGTTCAACAGATGCATAAAATGACTAACCTGTCAAAATTTGAGCTCAATTGGTCATCGAAGCTGCGAGATAATAATGAAAAAAAAAACATCCTTGTCAAACAAAGTTGTGCGCTTTCAGCAGATGCTTGATTTCGGGACCTCAAATTCTATATCGGAGCCGCGGAAAGTTACTTCTTTCTCGAATACTACGTTACTTCAGAGGTAGCCGCTTCTCACAATGTTTTATACTATCAACCTCTCCCTATTACTCTTTACCAAGTAATGTTTTATGCTAATAATTATTCTGAGTAATTACCAATAGTGTCCACTGCATTTAAAGACATTGGACTACTATTGGTAATTGTGAAAGACCAGGAGCTCAATTGGTCGTCGAGGTTGGAAGATAATAATGAAAGAAAAAACATCCTTGTCAACCAAAGCAGTGCGGTTTTAGATGCTTGATTTCGGAACCTCAAACTATAAACTTCGGGTATCGAAATCAAATGCGTGAACAATTACTTCTTTCTCGAAAAGTACGTTACTTCAGGTAGCCGTTTCTCACAATGTTTTTTACTATCAACATCTCCCCATTATTCGTTACCATGTAAGGTTTTATGCTAATAATTATTTTGAAGAGAGTTTGATGAAAAGGCCGTGTCCGAAATAGCGGCTATAGGGCTAGGGCTAGGTTTCCGCGTCATCATGCGTTGAGGTATAGTGCATCCTTAGCAACATTCTTAGCAATGGCCGTAGCCGTAGCTGTAGCCGCCGATTCGGATAGAGCCTATCAATAATGTTCTGTTGGTTTTTGTTTTGTTTTCTTTCATATCACAGGAATTGACGACAATTCCGATGGTTTGATTTTATGGGTCGTAGTGTTTAGTGTACTGGGCACCTTGTTTC
Source organism: Asterias rubens (assembly GCF_902459465.1). Taxonomy (NCBI): domain Eukaryota; kingdom Metazoa; phylum Echinodermata; class Asteroidea; order Forcipulatida; family Asteriidae; genus Asterias; species Asterias rubens. The sequence goes on along the minus strand of NC_047075.1, from coordinate 10,483,857 downwards.
TCGTTGTGGTTGTCTTTGCCATCGTCACCACCTTCAAGAAAAAAGGGACAGATAATACCCCATCACAGCTCATCAGTCCATACTCAAATCGAATCACACCCTCTGTAGATCAGTTTTTAGGCCATGAATGGGAGCCCTATACCTCAGTGGTACTTGAAGATAATGTGTAATATTTCTCTGTAGAAATTTTATTTTAAGATTTGTAGAACAAAGAGTGAAAGTCACAGAGCATTAATAATAATAATAACAATACCGAAGTCTTATATAACACACATATCTACCAGACAAGGTACTCAAGGCGCTGAGGATATACAAACTTTCAGAAAGATAGGTTATTGCAGTGGTGAATTCTGAGATCCAATTATGTAGCACCTGGCAAGGGTGTACAAGGTGCTACTGCGCATACAGCAAGGAACAACAAGGAACAACGGGGCGAGCCCTTCTCTTTTCGATAAGTGCACTGAGTTCTTTTACATGCGTCCATTGGGGCCAACGGTTTAACGTCCCATCCGAAGGATGAAGAATGGTTAAGTGTCTTGCTTTTGGACACAAGTGTCACGGCAGGGGATTCGAACCCACACTCTGCTGATCAGAAAAACCAGAGTTTGAATTTGGTGCTCTTAACCGCTCGGCCACGACATTTCCATATTGTGTGACGTATGTCTGTTGTTTATCCTTAAAAAATGTTCGTCTCCTGAGACAAATATTTTTGTTAGTGACATTGTTTTACTCACCTCTCAAAACTACATCACCTCGCGTTGGCGCAATTGATATTGGCGAAAAGGTCTACTGCATTTGACTTGCCAAACTTGAACAGCGCCCTCTTTAGGTCAAAAGAATATATCAATGGTTTGGTCTTATGCGACGGCCAAGCACTAGTGGTTTGTTTAACCAGCGAGCGCGGCTATTGCTAGAGATATACCGGCAATAGATGAACACTTACCGTATAACCAAATGTAAACCAAGAACTAATTGAACTTCAGAATCGTTACTTTAAAATATTAAAGGCAGTGGACACTATTGGTAGTTACTAAAAATAATTATTATCATAAAATCTTTCTTGATTACAAAGTGTAGGTTTGTGCTTAGAAAAACATAAATCAAAAGAACGAAAACAAGACGAGTAGAAACAGTTTTAAAACTTCAAGCTGCTGGGTTTACTTATAACATGAGCTCCTACAGCAGTTTGTTGAGTGTGTTTATGTATTAACAACTGTGATCATCCACCACCAATGGGCTGTAAAGTTGACACTTTCACTGTTATGGGATTAATGCATTTTTTGAGAGAGTGTGTAATCAGCTTCAAAATGATACCATCCACATTTAAATCAGACTTTTCTAGACGAAGTTATGATTTCTCAAAGCCACATATTTTTTTATTCAGATTTCTCAAAGTTTTCTTGAAAACCCAAACAATTTAATAGGCTCTGCAATGTGCAAGTGCAACTTTACAGCCCATTTGTGGTGGATGGTCACAATAATCTATGTTTTTCATGGGAAAACAAGAAATAATATAAACCAGAATGGCACGTTCGCCAAATTAATTGCGAAGCGTTAAAGTATGAGCTCCTACAACAGTTTGTTGAGTTTTGTTTTTATGTATAAACAATTATCTATGTTTTCTATAGTGAAAAAAAAAACAAAATATATATAAACCAGAATAACACGTTCGCCAAACTAATTGCGATGCGTACAACTCAAGCACATCTCCCTCCATCGTCCATGGGGGCAACCTGTCTACAATCAGTAAACATCACCCCGCCCCAAACAGTCACCAAAACATCAGCCCCGAAAAATGTACCTGGTAAGTCTGCTGCCACCTAGCACCTCAAAGTCTCCGATTGATTCAACATCAACAAAAATGTAAAAACCCAGGTACAGCAACAAGGTTTGGCGCTTTGCATAGTTTTAGAAGATGATCGTTAAAACAAACTCGTATATTGAACGAAGTTGGTGGCTCTGAGAAGAGCAAGGGGTGAACTAATGCAAATTACCTAGGTGCAACGTTGTGCTGCATTCGTGTTTAGAAGAACGAATGAATAACTATTGTATGCCGCTATAGTAGAAATTAGTTCATGTCGAGTGTACGTGATAGACGTGTGCTCTTAAAAGTGAACTTTGTGAACTTTAGCTCAATTTATGATTTTAACGGTGACGGTCGGTCAAAGCATAGAGTAATCCCCCCCCCCGTGTTTCAATTGTTGTACCGATTTATTTCAGATCATGTAGAAGCTGCTTTCACCTAGTTAAACCACGTTCAAGTCCACAGTGTCAAAAGTACACAGCACAAAAGCATGACTTGTGCCCTAGGGAGATTGGTAACGAACCATGCATGACTTTCAATAACATTTCGAAACTGGTTGCTATTGTACATTCTCCATGCCTGCCATGCAACTCTGTTAAATGTGGCGGCTTTTCAAAGGGATGCTGCAGTGAATTAAAAACAAACAGTTAATTTTGCTGTCATTTATTCTTTGATATATGTGTTGAACATCAATAAAATGTGTTTTGTTTTTTCCCCCGACAAATCTGACTTGCGTAAGTAGCGATTAAGTCATGCCCATCTTTTTGTGGATTGTTACCGCCCCCCTACCATCGACGTCACGTCGGGAATTCAAACATATCGTCGAATGTATTAATCCAGGTGTGCTTAAAGGCACTGGGGTGGATTTCACAAAGAGTTAGGACTAGTCTTATCTCGAGTTAGGACCAGTTACCTGTCCTAACTTGGGACTATCCATGCAATTTGTATATCTCCTAGGACTAGTCCTACGTTAGGACTAGTCCTAACTCGTTGTAAAATCGACCCCTGTACACATTTGGTTATTGTCACAGATTGGTATTCTCACTTGGTGTATCCCAACATACGCACAAAACAAACCTGTGAAATTTTGAACTATATTGTTCGTCGTCGAAGTTGCAAGAAGATAATAATAATTATAATAATAACAGTAAACAATTATAAAGCGCCATATCCATCGAAAACAATGCTTCATGGCGCTTATACAGAGAGACATTTAAAATAGAGATAATAAGCAAAAACAATGATAAAGAAAAAACACCCTAGTCGCACAAGTTGTGCGCTTTCAGATGCCTCGAACTCGAGACCTCAGCTGGGGTCTGGAATTCAATTCAAATATTAATTTAGTGAGAAATAACTTCTTCGTCTAAAACTAAGTTACTTCAGAGGGAGAAAACCGGTCTTTGACAATTACCGATAGTGTCTTTAAAAGCTTCCTGTAATTTAAGTTTACCTCTACACGTGTCACGTTGCTTAGGTATGTGGGACTAAGTTTGAATAATGAAAACTAATCATTGTACATAGCACCATGATGGTTTACAATGTGTTGTCGCGCAACATGCTATCAATGCTGCGACCCCCCTTCTACTCTGGTTTCGATAACTGCAGACGGAGTTCTTCTACTTTGGCGTTACACAACACAATGGACCAACGGCTTTACACCCATCCGAAGGACGAAGCATCATGGTTATAAGTGTCTTACTTGCGGACGCATGTGTACAAACTGATGTTCCAAACCACACTCTGCTGAACAGAAAAACCATAGTTTGAATCCAGTGCTAGGTTATGACACGCCAAATATGTAGAGATTGTGTTGCGCTGAAACTTTTACATGTGGCGATTTGTATAGTTCTTAACAACCTTTATAGTAGTACACCGTCAACCATCAATTGACCCCACTTTAATCAACGGTTTTGAGACAGGAACCAATTTTACCGAGAGTTCAAACCTGAAATGGAAAGGCAGTTTAGAACACTCTTAACGGTACTGTGTTAGTTGACTTTGTCAATCTTGTATTTATGAAAAATGCTCACAAAAAGTAAAAGAAACTTTTTTTCAATCTAGTATATTTGTTATTATTTAATACTCTCTTTGTATATGGTATATATCAATGCAATGCTGAAATGTTCCTCTTTAAAATGATACCACATTTGCAATGATTACATATTGCTGGACTTGACCACGTTAATGAGAATGGGACAAAGTCACAAATCAAATGTGCCAAAATTAGCAATTTTGTGCTACGGTGTGAACAGTCAAATTGACACTGTATTTCAAACGAGCAAAACAACTTATACTGATCTTAATCCACTTTATTGAGACAAGAATTTTGATATAGAGCAAGACAACTTACTAATCTTAATACACTTTACTGATACAAAAAGTTCAGTAACGAGTGGATGATCCGAAGGCGTTGATGACAGCCTGGCACCTTCTTCTCATGCTGCACACAAGTCTTGTGATGTGCTGATGATGAGGGATGGTGTTCCATTCTTCATTAAGGAACCTTAGTTAGCCACAGTTGATGTGTTGGTGGTTCTGGCGCGGACAGCGCGGCCAAGCTGGTCCCACAGATGTTCCATGGGATTCAGGTCTGGACTGTTAGCGGGCCAATCCATCCCGTGCACCCCAACATTGTTCAGGTAGTCAGTCACCAGTCGGGTTCGATGGGGGCGAGCGTTGTCCTTTTGAAAGATGGCATTTGGTCCAAAAGTCTGCAAGTATGGGACTGCAATCGGCGTCTTGTAAAGACCCATTAAACAAGGTGTTTTTCAAGAGGTGCAAATCTTTGTGTAAACCGCATTTATGGTTCTGAAAAGCGTGATCAGTTTGGTTATTGACCATTACCTATTGACCATTTAGCACAAATAATGGTAATTTTGGCACATTTGATTTGTGACTTTGCCTCATTGTTATTCGTGTAGCCAAGTTCAGCAACATTGTAATCATTGCAAACGTGGTCTCATTTTAAAGACAGTGGACACTATTGGTAATTGTCAAAGATTAGTCTTCACAGTTGGTGTACCTCACCATATGCATAAAATAACAAACCTGTGGAAAGTTTAGCTCAATCGGTCGTCGAAGTTGCGAGATAATAATGCAAGAAAAAACACCCTCGTCATACGAAGTTGTGTGCTTTCTGATGCTTGATTTCGAGACCTCAAATTCTAAACTTGAGGTCTCGAAATCAAAGTTATTGAAAATTACCTCTTTCTCGAAAGCTACGTCACTTCAGAGGATTCTGTTTCTCATAATGTTTTATACTTTTAACCTCTCCCCGTTACTGGTAATCAAGAAAGGTTTTATGATGATAATTATTTTGAGTAATTACCAATAGTGTCCACTGCCTTTAAAGAGGAACAGTTCAGCTTTGCATTGATATATACCAGTACAAAGAAAGTATTAAATAACAACAAATATATTGGATTAAAAAACGTTTTCTTACTTCTTGTGAGCAGTTTATATAAAATAATTGTGTAACTTGGTGTTATTGTTCAGGTGTTTAAGCTATGCATATACGAAGTGTGGACCTGAGAAGAAAAAAAAGATCCACATTGTAGACACTTAAAAACACTATAAGATGGAGTTTACAAACTTCCATAACTTGTTTTCATGTGTTTAAAGAGAACGTTTTTTGTTTTTTGTTTTATTTTAAGTTAGCAAATCGAAGGAATTTTCACAGAGAGTGTGTTCAAAACAGAGTAATTGTTTTTTTTTTTTTAGTACTGCGATTATCATTTATTATGTCTACCTCACATAATTATGTTGTTATGCTATACATTATAAATTTACTTGTTGATCAGGTCGCGAACCATGGGCTAGATGAAACACCAATATTTGTTTATACTTCTGTTCTTCGATAACTTATAAAATTGTATCCGATAAGTTTACATTAGAACATGATGTCATTGCCATGGTCCAGTGAAGTTCATTGTTACACCAACAGGGGAAGTGTGGAGGGAAAGTCCCTTGTATTCAGACCTTGGTAAACAATACCCAGTCAACCATGACGTTCCTTTATGCCGTTCTTTGCTCGCAGCAATGGTCCTTTGTTGGTGCATCGACCAAGTTCACATAACTTTACTATGGTTCTCTTGCGAGATAGAGAGAGAGCGAGGTTGTGACGGTGTTACATTGGAGGGAAGTGTGAACTGTACATTATACCAGTACATTCTACAGTCATCAGTTTATGCGATCCAATGCTCAAAGACCTTCGCTTTATGGACCCAAGGATTATAGCTGAATGCATGTGACGTTGCAAACCAACTTTCCTCCAACTACAGTTGTAACTGTGCGCTCCAGAATTAACCAAAGTTTCGTCAGTTGATTTGTATTCATGTTAAGCGTATCTAATGATACATTATGGAGAACTACACTTTTAAGTGTATGTGAAATGGTTATTCTTCAATGGCGTCATCGATAGTGAACTCCATTCTTCTTGTGCTTGTGGTCGTTGTGCGCATGTCATGGTGTAATGCGCAGGACAGCAACTCTGGTAAGCCTTCTGAAAACAGTGTACATGTATAACCATTGGGTTAGGTCATGATTTAAAATATTTTCAAAAGAGTTAAGCTTCCGGGAGCTTGTATATGTAACGAATCGTCTACATCTGGTGGCGTGATGTGGTCTTCCTTTATATCGATTAATGTACGGCAAATTAGTTTAGATAAATATCAGAGTTGGATACAGAAGAGGGTACATGGATATTTACTCGGTCTGCTGTCACTGAACTGGGAATTTCTCGAGTTTTACAACAAACAGTAATTAAACAGTAAAACTGTTTGAATACTGGTGACGACCAGGGCACTTAGAACGAAACGTTGAGTGTTACACCGATGGTTAATTTCAGAAATACTCTTCAAACCACACTTAGGTGTCACCAAATCTGTAGTTTCATGTTAACCGCCATTTTGTAGTCTTAAATTTATCGTCTCGTTGTTATATTAATGGGTTCTTGAAAAAGTGTTATACATTTTGTTTGTTTGTACAAAATTAAAAACAAGTTCATTCGCAGACGGTTAACATTATTATTATTATTATTATTATTTTTTTTTTTTTTTTTTTTTTTGATATATTTTTTTCTAGCAAATGAAGTTTACCGCAAGTGGGAAGCAAATGTTTGGTACAATAATATTTTTAAAACCAAATAAATTAATCTTGCTTTTCTTATATATTTCATTGTTATGTATTTATCTGAGGGTGTACTTGTCCGTTTGGTTGTTTGTATGTTCGTTTTTTGTTTTTTTTTGTTTACGTGTTTATATGTTTGTTTATTTTTGTACCTGCGTTTTTCTTGTGTTTTGTTGAGGAGGTGTGTTTTTTTGTGATGGTTTATTTATATGATACTTGTTTTCTCGTCCACTGTATTAGCTTTGCAACTCCTGGACTTCAGCGTTACCAAAGCGGAACCACCAAAATACAAAGTCGGAAAACCAACCACCATCACATTCAGGGCAAACATTCAGAACACTGGACCCACAGCATTAAGCCCCTCACGTTCAGTTTGTGTAATCTTCTTTGACATCTCAACGGGGACAGAAAATAGTAGAAACGTTGGCCAGGTTAATATTAGTTATCCAGTAGGACTCGCACCCGGCCAGGTACATCATTTGACACGCGAGACTGTGGACATAACGCTCACACACGAAGCGTGCCCTGGCGGGAATACGTCCGGACCGAGGCAACTTTGTGCCGGAGTTAAGTCAGACGGGGCTACGACGGGCACACCTTACTGTCTTGATTTTGAGGAGATTGACGAAGGGGGAGCTGGGGAGATTGACTGTGGTGAAGGTAAGCATTCAATATTTTCGGATCGTTGATGGCTAACAATAACATAATCTAAAAATGTAATAATTTATTGTTTAAAGTCACCTGGAAGTGGTATTTTTTCATAATTAAGATTTTGTCACTAATAATATGTGTTTTGATGAGTGGAATGTGAATACACAGTTAACTAAGGTTTTAAAAAATCAGTTCTTATGTTATTTACAAATTTAAGAGTAGACCCCGACCCGAAAGGGCGCTGTTCGTGACGTCATCGAGGCAGACTTTGCCTGTAATGCGTAGAGTAAACACAATTGCAAAGTACATGTACGGACCAAGTCGTGAGTTTGTACGTTTAAAAAAAAACGTTAGCTCAGCACACTGTACATAGTGACAAAAAAAGTTATTTTAAAAACAAAAGTTGAAAAAGAAGAGTAAACAACTTAAAGTAAACAGCGACTACCATTAAAGGCAGTGGACACTATTAGTAATTACTCAAAATAATTATTAGCCTAACACATTTATTGGTTACGAGTAATGGGGAGAGGTTGATGGTATAAAACATTGTGAGAAACGGCTCCCTCTGAAGTGCCATAGTTTTCGAGAAAGACGCAATTTTCTACGAATTTGATTTCGAGACCTCAGATTTAGAACTTGAGGTCTCGAAATCAACCATCTGAACGCACACAACTTCGTGTGACAAGGGTGGGTTTTGTCTTTCATTATTATCTCGCAAGTTCGACGAACGATTGAGCTCAAATTTTCACAGGTTTGTTATTTTATTCATATGTTGAGATACACCAACTGTGAAGGCTAGTCTTTGACAATTACCAATAGTGTCCAGTGCCTTAAAGAACGAAACAAGTGAGTTTTTTTTTTTTTTTTTTTTTTTTTTTTACACATGACCATAATGTAAAACAGCTCTTGTGCTGATTTGTGTATCCTGTATAAAGATTTTTAAGTAAATAAATAAATAAATAAATAGATCATTCCTTACCATGGGAGCAACAACTGAGAAAGCACGATTATCATAATACTTGTTCATCGTAGAATTCACAGGTGGAGGCTCCAGTCGAATCTCGTTGATCTCTGCGGAACGCGGAGACCAACCAGGGCCCAATTTCATAGCGCTGCTTAACGGTAAGCAAATTAGCGTGCTTACTGTAGCAGAAAAATTACCTTAAAGGCAGTGGATACGACACTATTGGTAATTACTCAAAATATGCATTACCATAAAACCTTTCTTGGTGTCAAGTAATGGGGAGAGGTTGATGGTATAATACATTGTGAGAAACGGCTCCCTCTGAAGTGCCATAGTTTTCGAGAAAGAAGTAATTTTCCACGAATTTGATTTTGAGACCTCAGGTTTAGAACTTGAGGTCTCAAAATCAACCATCTAAACGCACACAACTTCGTGTGACAAGGGTTTTTTTTTTTCATTATTATCTCGCAAGATCGATGACCGATTGAGCTCAAATTGTGTGTTATTTTATGCAAATGTTGAGATATACCAACTGTGAAGGCTAGTCTTTGACAATTACCAATAGTGTACAGTGCCATTAAGCCTGAGCGTATTTTACATGTTAGCAGACACATTGGGCGGCCAAATTGCATGTTAACCGTGGATTTGCATTGTGACGTGTTTTTTTTTTCTTTGCGGTTGGTTAGCACCGGAAGTTAGCAGTCTTTTCGTGTGCTTAACGGTGTTAGCAGCGCTGTGAAATAGAATTCGCACATTAAGCAAAAATCTCCCGCTGACAGCGCTATGAAATTTGGCCCAGGTCGGTGAGGTAGATCGCTACATTGACATTCTCAATTATCTTACAAGTATAATAGGAAGTATAATGACAATCACAGGTGACACTCCTGGTGCAGGAACCCTAACAAAGCTAACAACTGAAGGAACTAATTAAACAAAATAAACAGAAAGAGGCGCAGCTGGTTGGAAGAGATGGCTTTTGAGTTGATTCTTGAAAGTGTCGAAGAAAGTTTCCTTTCTCAGTTTGATGGGTTCCATAGGGAAGGACCCGACCGAGAGAAAGAACGGTTTCCCCCGGGGGGGGGGGGGGGGGGGGGGCACTCGATCGAAGACGGTTTGTGTCCGAGGAACGAATGCGTATGTTCGGTTTATTGTGGATGTATTTGTTGTGGAGCTAATTCTTGAAATGAAATTATTTATTTCATCGAAATTGAAAGTTTTAATGTTGAAATGAATTTGTTTATTTCATCGGAATTGAAAGTTTCATTAATATTCTGACCCTCTTTTATAGTTTGGTTTATGTTTTATTCATGTTTCCCGATGGACTTAAAGGCAGTGGACACTATTGGTATTTACTCAAAATAATTATTGGCATAAAACCTTACTTGGTAACGAGTAATGGGGGAGTTTGATAGTATAAAACATTGTGAGAAATGGCTCCCTCTGAAGTGACGTAGTTTTGGAGAAAGAAGTAATTTTCCACGAACTTGATTTCGAGACCTCAAGTTTAGAACTTGAGGTCTCGAAATCAAGCACCTGAAAGCACACAACTTCGTGTGACAAAGGTGTTTTTTTCTTGTATAGTTATCTCGCAACTCCGACGACCGATCGCGCTCAAATTTTCACAGGTTTGTTATTTTATGCAAATGTTGGGATACACCAAGTGAGGAGACTGGTCTTTGACAATTACCAATAGTGTCCACTGGCTTTAAAACTTACAGACCCAAAGAAACTTTATATAATAATTATTGGATTGATGTTAAAATAAATAGTTCGGTGGCTTTCATGTTTAGACTTTGTCCTAACAATATATTATAATGACAAGGGTGGAGTGAACATAATCTTTACGTGCACCCTTTTTCCACTGAACAGAAACATGTTTAAGTGACTGGATAGTTCCTTGATATGACCGATGTCAAATAAAGTTTTTCAATATAGGTTTTCTCGGCCAATTTCGGAAAATGAGCAGCCAATTTAACCATCAAGCTATTCTATTTCGCGCGAAATCGAATGCTACTGAAAAGGGCCATTCGGTTTCGTTTTATGATTAGTCAAATGTAATGTTGCGTCATTCGATTTAATAAAATAATCATTCAATTTAACAATTCATCAAAGCAGCATTCAAGTTCGCTTCTTGAGGCGTGTGTGTCACGAAAAAAGAATGACGATACGCTAAATTGAACAGAGTGCTAAAGGAATTTGACTCGACTCAAAACGAAATTGAATGGCCGAATTCTGAATTTGAATCGCAGTAACAACTGGAGAGGCAAAACAGCTTTGATTCGAACGCATACAAGTGAAATTGACTGCTCATTTGCCGAATTTGACCGAGACAACCTATAATATGTTTCGTTATTTATCACCGTTGATTTTTCTATTCCGGATCCAGTTCCCATCCCGCCGTATGTAATAGGACTCCCGGTCGGTCTTGTGTTGCTACTGGTGGCAATGGTGGTCTTCTTTTTGGTGTGGAAGAAATGCTGCCGTACAACGGTAAGTCACTCAGCTTACCCTTTCGCCCAAAACTGCTTACTGAAAAAAAAGTTGTTTGAAATTGTTGTTAATAAATCATGGGCGCATGGACCGGACCACTTTGCAAACTTACCCCATCTTTAGTTTTTTTTTTGCTGCATCCAGCAGCAATACACCTGGTCAGCATTGCCGGAAAAGTGCAAGAAACGTGCAAACTCACGACTAGGACGTTCGATGCTCGATCGAGGCAAACGCTGCCTCGATTGACGTCAGAAACGGGGTTGGCGGAGTCACCACCCTAAACAACTTTAGCTATTTTTGTTTACATATAAATCGTGACAAACAATTACTGAAACAGAATATTTTATTGTTTATCAACTCTTATGTTTGGAGAAAAATAAATTATATTTCCAGGTGACTTTAAAGCTTGTTTCAGCCCAATATAGGTGACAACATGCCCCCTGTGGTAGTTGATTTGGGTCAATAGCCAAGGTCAGTTTTAAACTGATTGCGTATACCTCACCCTGAATTGTCGTTCTGGCATTGTGCCAATTGGGCGATGTCTCATAAACAAAACTGTACAAAAAAAAAAAACGTTGCGGTAGGCTGGGGACATTAATAAAACGCACCCTGAGCGATAAACTCCAAACGCGAAGTTAGACTATTTAGTTCTCATCAAATATGACATTTCAGATAGAAATATTTCAATGGATGTTTTCTACTATCATCATTTTAAGACCGTGTAGTTGAATGTATTTGTGTGATCTTCACGTTTGTTTGTTTTTTATCAATTCTGTAACGTTCCTTTAATAAATGTTGTTAATACGTATATTTTAGCTCCGTGTCTAACCATTAAAAGATGACTGTCCAACTTTAGAGTTTGTATAGCGTTTATAGAGCATTGCAATTTCATGATAACTATTTCTGAAACCTGTTAATTCTGATTTTCGTTTTACAGACCAATGTTGAGTCGTCACGGATGGCTGATACGCGTGCGAGATTAATGAGTCTCCCACATATTTACGTTGACGTAAGTTGTTAAAAAAAAAATAATAATAATAATTGTAGAGGCACGGAAGGAGACCATTATTTAAGTAAAAACATTCTCCTACATTCTTCACGTCAAATTGTCGTTTGTTTCTATTTAAAAGTTACTTCATTTCAAGTATCACTGGGGACGAATTTGCAGGTGATGTGTCTTGCTTAAAGCTTTGGTCACTAAAACATGTGTTTTGATGAGTGGAATATGAACAAACAATTAACTAAGTTTGAACCAAATCAGTTTCCATGTTATTTGCAATAGTTTGAAAGAATTCCCGACCCGAGAGGGCGCTGTTCGTGACGTCAATCGAGGCGCGATGAATCGCATGCAGTGCCAACATAAGGTAGTGACGCTTCGCGCAAGCTAAAAGCATGCCGTCAAAGTTGAAACAATACCTGACTTTTTTCACGTTAGGCAAATGCTCCTTTAGGTTCGTCTAGTCTTTCAGGTACCTTTTTCGACTTCCCCACTAGCTGGAAAAATTGTTGGGATGGCGTCATGTTTTAGAAAAGAACGTTTTCTCTTCATGTCAAAATGTGTAGTGTATTCCGGATTCTCGAAGCGATACGGCTCGAAGTGTTTGCTGCACAGCGCTGGAAAGACGTCGGACCGAACCACTTTGCAAACTGACCCCATCTTTAGTTGTTTTGCTGCATCCAACAGCAATACACCTGGTCGACATTGCCGGAAAATGCAATAAGGACTTGAATGTACTTGCACGTAGGTGTGTTCGATGTTCGAGGCAAAGTCTGCCTCGAATGACGTCACAAAAGGGGTAGGCGGAGTCCCCCCACCCAATTTGTTTATCTTTTTAAAGATATAAATCGTTAAAAACAATTACTCAAAAACCAATTTATTGTTCAGAAACATACACTCTAATGTTTGAAGAAAAAAATATATATGTTTCCAGGTGTCTTTAAGGGCACAAGTGTCACGGCTGTGGATTCGAACCCACACTCTACCCACACTCTGCTGATCAGAAACACCAGTGTCCTGTAATCGTTTATTTTGTTACTTTGTCAAACAGCCTTCTACACTCACCGATGAACCAGCATACGATTCTACAATAACTGTAAGTAGACGCAAATTATAGTTGACATTTCTACATTTTGAATTCACCCGGATCCAGGGTGACAGGGGACCTGCGGTCGTTTTCGGAAAGAGCTCAGATTTATATCAATTGCAAACCAATCTTGGTTGCATAGGAGTGTAGCCGACATCTCGAAATTAAATGTTTTCTTATGCTCTTCTTGTGGTGCTGAATGTGTACTCAAATAAAAACCTTATTTTAGTTTTATCTTTCATTCAAAAATGAAATTGATTAACTTTTCAATGACTTTACCTTTGAAAAAAAAAACTCGATGGTTAACTTGGCCACACAAAAAAAGAGGGCACATCTTTTTGGGGAACAATTTGTTTTAAATGTTTGTTTTCCCCTGACGGCCCCTGCTCGTGTTTTGTATTGACATAACATCCAAACGAAAATACAGATAAATTAAAACAATTAATAATATTGAACGCTAGTGTTGTAAACACAACTCAAATTATTGTATTGTTTGTGATTATGATAGAAAGAAAACGGCTCGCAAAACACAGGATATCAAGTTGAGAACGAGGTAAGTTGAGTCATAGTAAATTTCCATTTTTCAATGCTCCGCTTAAATTGGTAAAATACTCCAAATATTTATTAGCATAACACCTTATTAGGTAACGAGTAATAGAGAGCTGTTGACACGGCTCCCTCTGAAGTAACGTAGTTTTCGAGAAAGAAGTAATTTCCCACGAATTTGATTTCGAGACCTCAGAATTAGATTTGTAGGTCTCGAAATCAAGCATCTGAAAGCACACAACTTTGTGTGACAAGGGTGCTTTTTCTTTCATTATTATCTCGCAACTTCGACGACCAATTGAGCTCAAATTTTCGCAGGTTTGTTATGTAATGCATATGTTAATACAGAATACTCTCTCATAATTACCAATAATGTCCACGATCTTTAAAACGCACAATAATTTCCTGTAAAATAAAATAAGTCCAAGTAACACCAACAACCAACATGGCGCTGATTTTAAGCAATGCGATACACATACACAAACTTAGGCATTATTATACGTTGGCGGCCATCTTGGCTGTTTGGATTAATATGAAATTGTGCCCAGAGTTTCCCAAATGCAGTGGTGGATTTTTGTAATTATGGCACTGGAAATGGTGCCCGTTTGACCATGTGACTCGAAATCCGGCTCAGATTGACTCGTAATCCGGGTGAAACGTTCCCTTGGATTCCGAATCATGATACCTGCAAACTCGCAAGCCGGCTCAGATTGAACCATTGACTCGAAATCAATCCAAAATCCCCTGACTCCGATTCCAGCTGAAACTGACTCGGAACCGGGGGCAGTTCTGACCCTCGGACCTAAAGATTGTGTCAGCCTGATCCCATGCTCAAAATACGGCTCAGGTTAACCCTGGATCTCGAAGTTAAGGGATTCGGACTTCAAGTTAGTTTCGACCCTTGGAGAATCACTATACAGTTTTAGCTTGTGAAAACATTATCATTACGAATTGTCACACAAGTGTTTGTTTTTTTCTTCTTCTTTCTTTCAATTTCAGGCTGAAAATCCATATTCCACCAATTTGCCCGTGCTTGAGCCTGGTAACAAAACACCACAACTGTCAGACCTAATGCGGAAACGACCCAGTCAGCCTAACGTGTATACCATTGAAGAAGGGGTATGTATACATTTCACAAAACTTCTCATAAAGGATGCTCCGAAAAAGTTATCACATTTTTTGGTAGTAATGTATGCAGTCCATAGGAAGCAAGAAACAAATATAACAAGTCTCATACCTCAAATTTAAACACTCTAAGGCAAAATTCTTAAAACGTGAGGTCAAACAAACTTACGCGACAAAGGATTCGTGAAGTCATCGGCGGCTATTTGATGTGGGAAATAGCGCCCTCAATTGGACAAAGCTGGAAATTGCGCCAATGACGTCAACGGGTAATTGCATATCATTGTCATAGATAAGCAGTTTTTACCCTCGGCTGATAATGCCGAGCGGAGTTTGAGCAGAGAGGGCGCTGCAGTTTAACAAGCATAGTACGCAACATTCGCGGACTGTACGACCATAGACCTTTTCGCAAATACCGGGGCGCGCGCGTAAAGCTTGGAATTAGGTGCATTGTGGTCTAGCTGGTATCCAAATTTGATCCATATATATCCCACAATGCACCTCATTCAACAGTCTGCGCTTGCGCATTGGTGTTTGCGATAAGGTCTATGCGTTTGGTGTGAATTACATTGACATACTACGTCCACAGGTTAAATCCTTCTGCAAACCTTACCTCAAATCAATACCGATTTTCTTAAAACTATACTATGCAACTGTCTTGCTAAGATGTTGTTTCCGAACCGGTGGGGCCCCACGTGCCTCTTAGATGTTCTGCACGCTTTAAACTCGACAAACTAATACCAAGTGGCAGCAGCCAGGGTATGTTTGTCTCGACTTAATTTTAAAGGACTTGTTCATTTCCATAACTTAGTCAATCTGCTGCCACCCAGCGTCCAGAAATGTTTCTCGTTGATACCAAAGACATAGGTGCAAGTTTGTTTTAGTATAAAATGATACTTTCGGTGAACCTTAAAATTATTTTTTTTTACTAAATACACTGCTGCCCATCCGCCCGACTCAATGGTTTAAAGTAGAGATCACTCGAATTATGAAGTTTGTTTGTATGATTTGTATGTACATTGCAACTATGTATAATGTATTAGGAGTAAAACCATGCACTAAATTGAATACACTCTTTCTTGATAAAAAATTGTGCAAGTTCACCAAAGACTGTTATCGCCAAAAAATGCGCCGTGTTGTTGGCCGCATGAGGGCGCTCTCAATATATTTGTTTCACTTCCGGGGGGTACACGCGAATTGCCTGCAGTTTTAATTGGCGTTCTGTCACTTTTGTTGCGCCGTTGTTTAGTTGCTTCAGAGGTTGATTATAACGGCTTCTTTAAAGTATTTTCTGTCCATGAAGGGTTGATGTATATACGATGTGACCTCTGACGTCCCACGAAAACCATAACATGATGCGCGCGCATACCGCCGGGCAAAACCTTTGTGTTTTGGCAGCCAGCTAGAAAGTGTATGCAATCTTACCATGACTACGTGTATTTTTGCCCGGCGAAACATGATGTATACAGTGTTTTTTTAACAGAGGGCGGTTTGAATGTAAACATAGGTCACATCGTCTACAAGGAAGTATTGTATTCCATTCTTTAGTAACTGTTATTGCGTATGAATGATTAAAACCACCGGAAGTGATACAAATTATGTCTGAGGGCGCCCTCACACAGTCGTAAATGCGTCGCATTCTAGAATAATTACAATTATACCTTAGATTTTGCATGAAGCATTGCCGTAGTTGTACACCAGCGTTGTACACCAGCAACAATGTTTTGTCCGTTGTGGTCCGAAACAATTGCGTTCTGTTGCTTTAGTGTTATATGCAATGGTTGGTAAGGTTTCATTGTATATTTCAGTTTAGCTGTAGCACCTTGAGTATGATGTGTATATGTTTTTCTTTGAGAAATTGTCTTGCGAATTGTTTCGCTTTCTTGTTCTTTTTGTTGATGTATTTGTCTGTTGTTTGCACCTCTGCCTTTGCACTGCCGGTTTTTCGTAGACCTTTTGTGCCGATCCGACAATAATGGAAGAACCATTGGACGCCGAGAACTCATTCCAAATAGAGGGCGCTACCGTGGATGACTCAGCTACTGACCGGAAATCTCTTGCTATTTCTGGTTTGGTAGACAAATCACACGAAACAGTCGTAGATGCCACACCACGCTCTGTAGAGGTAAAAGTAGTGTGCTACTAGCTAATATGCATTGTTTCTTAGCGATCCTGTTGTAAATGCTTATCTTTGTGTCTTTTGTATTTTACTGTACTTTTCTTTTGTATTGTTGCGTTAAAAATTCAAAGTTGAGTTGGGGGGTTGACGCAAAATGAAAAATCAATATAACTTGAAAAGGGAGATCCATTTTTTTCCCCTATCATGTAAGGTTATCATCGTTTTGAAGTGATGTTTAATGCTTTGTATGGTTTGAAGAAAGAGAACCAACTAAAAATTTGTTTTAAAAAAATAGGGTACTATTACGTTACAAATCTTATTTAAGTTAGAGTTGACTCTGAAATAAGTCAATTTGGTATCGACGGTGTGCTCGTCTTCTGTTTTCCCCCTGAAGACGAGCTGAGTATACCCTTCAAAACGTCGAGTCGAAGTTGCTCTTTTTCAGAGCCAACACTTAATGTCGAAACAGATTAATGCATGGTTGTACCCGCAAGTTGAATAAGATTTATAGTTCATTCTTACCTTTTAAAGTCATTATACACTTTCGGTAAACAGTATTGCCCAAGTCCCACACTTCGTGTATCACAACTCATATATAAAATAACAAACCTGTGAAAATTTAGGCTCAATCGGTCATCAGAGTCGGGAGAAAATAATGAGAAAACCCACTCTTGTTTCAACGCGTTTCGCTGGTCATGACATGTGTTAAAAATAAATCCGTAATTCTCGCTATCGAGAATTGATATTGTTTTAATGTTTTCTCAAAAAGTAAAGCATTTCATGGAACAATATTTCAAGAGAAGTCTTTCACCATTACCTTCTGTAAACCCTGTAAATTATTTGTAAATCTGTGAACTTTTGTTTTTTTTTCTGTACCGAAAGTATATAATGGCTCTAAAGGAATTGGGTACTTTTTCAAAATGTCCATAGATTAATATTAAACTTACAGGGTTTGAAGATAATGATAGCAGAAAGCTTCCCTTCAAATATTACTTACTGAGGTGCTGTAGTTTTTGAGAAATGAGTAACACAACGTCTTGAAAATATGTTTGTAAATGATTAAAATAGATTTCGTCTCATGAGACGAAAACTATTTTCATGACATTCTTTTACTCATTTCCCAAAAACTACAGCACCTCAGCTCGTATTATTTTCAAAGAAGCTTTCTACTATCATTATCTTCAAACTGTGTAAGTTTAGTGTAAATCTGTGGACATTGTGTTTTTTGTCCTACAAAAGTTATATAGACCCTTTAAAGTACATCTGTTGTTATCATACTCGGCTTATTCTGCCGCCGTTGTTTCCTTCTAGATAGCGCACAGTGCTGCACTAGAATCTATACCGGATTCGGATTCTACTCAAGGTGATATTTTGGAACAATTCCCCTCACACACGTGTCTTGTTGTCGACACAAACGATACTATACACCAAACAGACAATCTGGCTCGGGGCTCGGTTCCTGGCGTCAGTCAACATTTTGAACATGATCAGGACCCTGAGCAAGACCGGAATCTTAATCCGATTCCGGAACAGGAGACCGATGCCTTCACCATCATCGTTCCTGATGTGTCGTCAGTCATCCAGGAATCATTGAAAAAGGTTAATAAAAGTATGACCAACAATCGTCCAGAATTCAGCTACGAAATAAATGTCAATGCGGTTGATTCAAAATAAAATACACTAGTTAAGCATTGCACATCCAATTGTGAAAAACAACAGTCCGGAAAGCGGCTACGAAATAAAATTCAACACGGTTGATTCAAAACAAAATACACTAGTTTAAAACTGCACATCCAGTATGCCACTTCATAAAAGACGAAAACTACAAAGAACAAGAGAAACTGCTATTGAAAGCCGTGATAAAAATATAAATAAGAAAATTATGTATAATTGCCTACTACCAGACCCCAACTCCTCGTGAATTTTGACTGGCCTTAATTAAAGTTCGTTCTCGACAGACTGCGCTTTTCGCTACTAAAGATCTTGCTGGGGAAATGGCTGTAGAACCAATCTGTTTCATTGGGGGAACCGGATTCTTGTTTTGTTTTACCCTTTTTTTTATTTCTTTTTTTTTCAAAGATGCTCCTACTTTGTATTTCTAGCTTCGTATCCGCTATTTTGTAGTCGCTAGTTCGTAGCAGGGTTAGAAGTACATTTCTCGAAATCACAGCTCAGTGTTATTTTTTATTTTTATTTTGTTTTCCCTCAACCTTTACACGCTCTTTGCTTTAGATTGTGTCCACAATTCAAGCATTGTTTAGCAATAAGCAGAATTGTGCACTGATCTTCATTGTAGAGAGCCATCATGTAAAACTATTATCCGATCCAAATTAACAATAGGCCTGCATGGGATTATAATGACTAACATTGCTCAGAAGAAAATGTATTAGCAGTTTCAAATGTTTTGTGTAAAAATGAATCTAACCTTTTTGCCTTTGAAGGCAGTCCTTTCCTTATTAGTTCATATCATTAACATAATATGCAGTTTTCTTGTCAGAAGTTGGTTTTATGACCTATAATCTTAATACGGATTAAAGACAATAAACCACTTTCCGCCACTGCACTAACACTACGTTCTGAAATCTCTTGTTAAACCCAAATAGCCAACTCCAGTGCCAAAGCCAAGGAACTCAATGACAGGAAACAACGTGAGTTAAAAACTAAAGTTACAAATAAGAGGTGGGGGTATCGAATGATGTTGCGATCTTTGCATGGATGTGGATAATAAGAAGGAACTAATCAATAACTAATACATTTGTGGGTACAATCAATTTTAAAGATGCTATGTCAGATTTTTGGCAGATTTGACCCCAAAATTTTGATTTCAAATTCAATAGGTATTTTGATGGGGGTCGAGAAAGTTACAAGCTTTCATTTGAGCCATTGCTCGAAAAAGTTCGCCTCAAAATTATTTATGTGATCCCGACAAATATATCACAAGACAAATATATCACAAGACCAATTCTTATGTGTTTTATAAGAAACGTTTTAAATTTTTGTCATGGTTCCTGACCATGAAAAGTAAAAGTTAAACTTGTTTTCGTTAGAGCGGGTGATACTCTTTGAAACAAAATCGCTCAAAACAAAATCTATTTTTTAATGTTTTGGGCCAAACAATCTGACATAGCATCTTTAATGGACCGTTTTGTCTCGAGGTTTTCGAATAGTATACTCTACTCGTCTTAAAATAAACACTCATCAATACCTCGGACAGTTTCGCTATTCCTATTGGCGGAGAGCGCGTCACGTGGGTGTGTATAAACTTTTGTTTATGACCGGTAACAAGTGTTGAAACATGGGCGTGACACACGAGCTTGCACCTGTGCTTATAATACAGTTTCTTCATTCATATCGGTCAAAAGCAACGGCTGAAACAGTTGTGCCACATCACGCGATACACGCGACGCGCACAGCATTCCCTTATAAGGAATTGTTTACCCGAGGGCGGCGGAGGGCCTTACCATTTCATAGCTGGAGGGGTGTTGTGTTGAAAAGATCAAAATAACATACAATTTTCGCATTTATTTTACCTTTTGAACAAAAGTGTTGATGTTTTTTGACCGAAAGGGTATTTATGAAGGGGAATTGTGTTGGGAAGTGTGTTGAATCGGTTTTCAGCTAGTGGTTTAAACCCGCCAAGGCCAGGTTCTTGAATAAATTTACCTCGACTTCGTCTCGGTCAAATTATCAAGAACATGGGGTGGATTTCACAAAGGTAGTCCTAACTTAGGACTAGTCCTAGGCAATGCTTAGAGATAGGACTGGTCCTAAGTTAGGATGAGTTATTGGTCCTAACTTAGGACCAGTCCTATCTCTTAGCATTGCCTAGGACTAGTCCTAAGTTAGGACTACCTTTGTGAAATCCACCCCAGGCCTCGTTGGGATTAAACCACACATTGATTCCCTTACTGAAACGAGCAGAGTATTAGGTTTGAAACGTCGCGACCACACTGGCTATTTTCAGAGCCGACACTCACACTAACGATATTATTGGTGTCTTTATGTGTAATTTGTTCTTAAAGGCATGCAGTGGACACTATTGGTAATTGTCAAAGACTAGCCTTCACAGTCGGTGTATCTCAACATATACATAAAACAACAAACCTGTGAGAATTTGAGCTCAATCTGTCATCGAACTTGCGAGATTTTAATGAAAGAAAAAAAACCACCATTGTCACATGAAGGTGTGTGCGTTGAGATGGTTGATTTCGAGACCTCAAGTTCTAAATCCGAAGTCTCGAAATCAAATTTGTGGAAAATTACTTCTCTCTCGAAAACTATGGCACCTCAGAGGGAGCCGTTTCTCACAATGTTTTATACCATCAACCTCTCCCCATTACTGGTCACCAAGAAAGGTTTTATTTGTCTTTGGTAGGGGTTAGGGTTGAACGAAAATCAGCAAAGACAAACCTCAATTGTGAATATTAAAGGCAGTGGACACTATTGGTAATTATTCAAAATGATTATTAGCATAAAACCTTACTTGGTAACGAGTTTTGGGGAGAGATTGATGGTACAAAACATTGTGAGAAACGGCTCCCGCTGAAGAAACGTATTCGAGAATGAAGTAATTTTCCACGAATTTGAAATATTGCTGCAGCTGCTTTGTTGTTTTATTTTAGTTGTTAATTGTTATATAATTATTTTGTTCGTTACTTGAAAACAAAAATTAGTTCTAAATCATTGATTTAGTTTTTATTTTCGCAGCCTGATGTCAGTAGCGAAGACCACCAAGCTAAAACTGAGGAGCCGATCCAATACTCTGACAATGTTAGTATGTAGTAAGAATAAAAATAATAATGGAGTCTTATCCGCCACAAAAAAAGGTGATCATATCTGTCTGCAACTTGGCGGTGAACTTTAATACTAAGAAATCAACAAAGCATCACTAGTTTATGCATTGCTTCGAATTATTTGCCCTTTTTTTTTTTTTTTGTGATTGGGGGCTGAGGGAATATGTATGTAGAGGACAATTCAAAACATATGTAGCGGTGTGATAGCAAACCATGGCATAATACCAAGTGAGACCACCAAGAAAACATCTGGATGAATCGATAGTTTGCATGATGAAGAATTTTCTTTTAAGGTCATGCAAAAGAGAGAAGCAGGGCCGAAACGCATACAAGTTGTTAAACAAAAAAAAACTAAAATATTATAGCCTCTCTCCGTGTCGAGTAAGAATCGTGTTTTAAAAGCAAGCTTTGAAAACGTCTGATGCCGCAAGTACATATATTTTTTTATTTGTGGCATCAGCCCAGGTGTGGAACCAACTCCCACTGACTGTCAAATCATCTCCATCCATCACAACATTCAAGACAAACTTAAAATCTTACCTGTTCAGTTAAGCATACTAACACAATCCTCGGTCTTAATTTGTCTTTCTCTCCTCAAGCGTCATAAAAGCCTTATTTAGGCGGATACCGGTGCTCACCCGAGGTGTTCTTTGTGATTATTTATTATTAGTTAAAAAGGGGAACAAATTTTTAAAGGCAGTGGACACTATTGGTAAATACTCAAAATAATTATTGGCATAAAACCTTTTTTGGTGACGAGTAATGGGGAGAGGTTGATGGTATAAAACATTGTGAGAAAGTGCCATAGTTTTCGAGAATTTGATTTCGAGGCCTCAAGTTTAGAACTTGAGGTCTCGAAATCAACCATCTAAACGCACGAACTTCGTGTTGCAAGGATTTTTTTCCATTATTATCTCGCAACTTCGATGACCGATTGAGCTCAAACTTTCACAGGTTTGTTATTTTATGCATATGTTGAGATACACCAACTGTGCATGCTAGTCTTTGACAATTACCAATAGTGTCCACTGCCTTTAAGGGAAAACAACAAGAATAACAGCTTTATTTGGACAAAAACGCAAGACGGATTTGGGGGAATTCGTGAGAAACAAAGAGACCGAGTGCCTATAGACAGTGTTTGACCCAAAATAATGTTTAGTAAAGTAGCGATGTGTTTTTTGGAAGTGCGGAGGCCAAGTCACAAGAGCAGATTTTAATACGCATAAATGATCTCAAAATAAAGTTGTGCATGTCACGATATTTTGATTCCTCTATATGAAGTCCAAAATGAAACTTATTCATTTTTTGGCTGAAATTAAGTTGTTTAGTTAGTTTATAAAACATGTTTGTGTTTTTCTTTTATTATAGCCTTATCTTCCGCCTAAACCAAGGGTAAGTTTACACTTAATAACCATGTTGAACATGTAAGCAAACGTTACAATGAAGGAACTGAAAAGTTTGTAAAATCCTGAAAAGGTATTATGAAATGCATATATTATAGATAACCCAATGGTCGCACATGGTGTTAACTGTAACAAACTTGTTTTTGTTGTTTTTAACTGTATGGGTTTTTTCCCCTTGACTTCGTTTTTATAACCATAAAAACCTCTAACAATCTCAACAAAACTTATGTTTTCCTAAGGAAATGTTTTAATAGTAGGACTAACTTAAAGTACATTTTGTAGTTTCATTATTGTTGTTGTTGTTGTTGTTGTTGTTGTTGTTGTTGTTGTTGTTGTTGTTGCTGCTGCTGCTGCTGCTGTTGTTGTTGTTGTTGTTGTTGTTGTTGTTGATGTTGTTGTTGTTGTTGTTGTTGTTGTTGTTGTTGTTGTTGTTGTTGTTGTTGTTGTTGTTGTTGTTGTTGTTGTTGTTGTTGTTGTTGTTGTTGTTGTTGTTGTTGTTGTTGTTGTTGTTGTTGTTGTTGTTGTTGTTGTTGTTGTTGTTGTTGTTGTTGTTGTTGTTGTTGTTGTTGTTGTTGTTTTGAGCACTTTATTTCACTGCTACTAATAATTGGCGGACTTTTTCGAGCAATGGCTCAAATGAAAGTTTGTAACTTTCTCGACCCCCATCAAAATACCTATTAAATTTTAAATCAACATTTTTGGTCAAATCGGACAAAAATCTGACATAGCATCTTTAATAATATCATTCTCCTGAAGACGAGCAGAATATACCATTCGAAACGTCAAGACCAAACCAGCTGTTTTCAGAGTCAACACCTACTTAAATAAGATTTACACACGGTTGTACTCGCAAGTTGAATATTAATTTTGTTTCTAGTCTATTCTTATTATTCTCTTATTAATAATCTTTGTTTTGTTGTTTTGTTGTTTATTTCTTTATTTGCATTATCAGGTGTCAGCCCGTCCCAAACCGAGTGCGAAGCCCCGAGTGCCTTCGCTTCATATTGAAATAGACAAACCGAACGTAAGTCAATTTAATCGATTTTCTTAAAGAACCAAACATCATCATGTTATTTTGACCGTAAAATCATAATTTTGTGCAATAATTGTGAAATGGTTTAAACAACAACACTTCACCTTCTTGGTACATTTCCTTTCTGGTACATTACACTCCTCCACTTGTTTGTCGGTCCACACTTATAACATCAATCGCTTGAATGTTCCCCGAGCAAAAACAAAGTTCCGGGTCAAAAAAACGTTTAGTGTGGCTAAGCCAATGATTCGGAACACCTCCACATTGCCCTCTATATAACTGCAATTCGTGAAGCCATAAAGTTTTACCTTTTCCCATGTTCAGTTCTTGCTTGTTCGCTTTGATCCTGTGGAATAGCGCCTTTTAAATGTTGTTATTATGTTTTGATATTCTTTTTATTGTAAACCACAATGGAAACTGACTGGGTAAATGTTTTAATGATTTATCGGGTTGAACACATAATTGACTAGATAGAGTAGGATTCGAACCAACGACCCCCGGATTAACGATCTATTAATGTTTTTATAAGCATATTTTTATATTAATACAAAAAAAAGAAAAATGTGTATGTAGTTGCTGGGTACCTCTGAAAAACAGTGTTTCACTGAGAGGTTTCCCCAGGGTAAATAAGAAATAAATAAATAACGTGCCGGCGCTCTACCAACTGAGCTATCTAGCCCTATGTTGGCGGTGTCACTATTTTGTCAATATATTCATTCTTTTTAAAGGCAGTGGACACTATTGGTAATTACTCAAAATAATTATTAGCATAAAACCTTACTTGGTGACGAGTAATGGGGAGAGTTTGATGGTATAAAACATTGTGAAAAACGGCTCCCTCTCAAGTGCCATAGTTTTCGAGAAAGAAATAATTGTCCACGATTTTGATTTCGAGACCTCAGATTTAGAACTTGAGGTCTCGAAATCAACCTTCTAAACGCACACAACTTCGTGTGACACGGGTGTATTTCTTTCATTATTTTCTCGCAACTTCGACGACCCACTGAGCTCAAATTTTCACAGGTTTGTTAGTTTGTGCATATGTTTAGATACACTAAGTGAGAAGACTGGTCTTTGACAATAGTGTCCACTGCCTTTAAATAGACTTTAGAACAAATTTGGCCAGGGGAATTACCCAAAGAGGAGTCTACAGTTGACCCTGTCATGACCGTTTTATTATGTTTTGGGGTTGTTGTTCACGTCTATACTTTCTTTCTTTTACTGATGACACGTTGACTTCGGATCATTAGATAAAGGCCCGAGCCGAAGGCGAGGGCTTTTATCACACGGCAACGAGCCTGCAAGAACGAGTCACTCTTTTATTCCCATTCATTAATGCATTTTTCGTATAACGGCGTAATAAGGTAAGAAACTGTGTAAAACTTATCCGTTTTCCGACGTGCTTGAGCTCTGTATGTCCGTGTGTTGCATTGTTATAACTGATACGACAGTTTTCGGATCAGTTCGTGCACGTAGTTTTGGTGCAAGACAATTCTCGTTTTCCTACGAGCCAACTCACCGACGTAGCCAACTCACCGACAGCGCCCGCATCGCCCGTAACGAGAAACGTCTTGCACCAAGACTAGCGCGTAGTATCCGAAAACAACCGGTTATTAACAGAGCTCCAGCTGGTCATTATCAACCGTTTAAACAGCCCCACGTGACGCGCTCTCCACCAATATGAATAGCGAAACTGTCTGAGGTATTTATGAATGATATTTTAAAAGTAGAGCATAACAGTTCACTAACATATTCTCCCAAGTGTTGTGTTTTGTGTAGTTTTTTTACAGAACCCTATCTGCTGATGAACTTTTAAGAGCCCAAATTTTGACTCGACCTTATGGCGACCATGTCCGCTGCTTGTTATTCAATGTGATTATGTAATCGCTACTGTTTGTGTGATCAAAAATTACGCCTGTTTTAATTCGAGACCGTGGTCACTCGGGAATAAACCCAAAATAGTAAACAAGCATGCACAGTTTCAGGAGAAAACAATACCAATAACCGAAATCGGCAGGTTTTTTACAAAATCAGTTATAGTTTTTCAAATACGACTTCATCTTAAAGGGGAAAATTCAACAACAAAAAATAGAGTATACTAATAATAAGAAGAATATATTAGTCTTATATAGCACACGTATCTACTAAACAAGGTACTCGAGGCGCCGAGTGTATACAAACTTTGAGATAAGATTAAGGTTATTGCAGTAATGAATTCTGAGACCACATTAATTAGCACCTTATAAGGGTTAACACGGTGCTACGGCGCATACAGCAGCCACAGCCAGGAACACCGGGGCGAACCCCTTCTCTTTTCGATAAGTGCACTAGGTTCTTGCACATGCGTTGCACAACACATGGGACCAACGGCTTTACGTCCCATCCGAAGGACGAAGCAATGGTTAAGTGTCTTGCTGGGGATTCGAACCCGCACTCTGCTGATCAGAAACACCAGAGTTTGAATTCGGTGCTCTTAACCGCTCGACCACGCCACTGTATGAACGTTCTAACCAGTAATCTTACAGACTGAAATAAAATACTGATCTTGTTATCATTTACAGCCTCAGCCTCCACCACGACCAGCAAGATCCAGCATCGGAATAGTAGGTTACAACTAATTAAACTTGTTACACAATTCCCCAGTGTTTTAATATTTTGCATAATAATAATAACAATATTATAGGTATTTATAAAGCGCCTTTAACAAAGAACAAAGCGCTGAACAATTAAAGACAGTGGACACTATTGGTAATTATCAGAGACTACTCTTCACAATTGGTGTATCTCAACATATGCATAACATAACAATCCTGTAAAAATTTGAACTCAATCGGTCGTCGAACTTGCGAGATAGTAATGAAAAAACACCCTTGTCACACGAAGTTGTGTGCTTTCAGATGCTTGATATCAAGACCTCAAATTCTAAATCTGAGGTCTCGAAATCAAATTCGTGGAAAATTACTTCTTTCTCGAAAACTATATTACTTCAGAGGGAGCCGTTTTTCACAATGTTTTATACTATCAACCTCTCCCCATTACTCGTAATCAAGTAAGGTTTTATGATAATAATTATTTTGAGTAATCACAAATAGTGTCCACTGCCTTTAAACAAGAACAATGCAAAGAAACAAGAAAAACAAAATAACAATGGATTAACGACGAGGCTGACTGAAAAAGCAGGTTTTGATGTTTTTCTTGAAAATGGCAGTAGAAGATGATTTCCTAGTGAGTTTAGGTAACTTGCATTTAAAGGCAGTGGACACTATTGGTAATTGTCAAAGACTAGCCTTCACAGTTGGTGTATCTCAACATATGCATAAAATAACAAACCTGTGAAAATTTGAGCTCAATCGGTCATCAAAGTTGCAAGATAATAATGAAAGAAGAAAGCACCCTTGTCACACGAAGTTGTGTGCGTTTAGATGGTTGATTTCGAGACCTCAAGTTCTAAACTTGAGGTCTCGAAATCAAATTCGTGGAAAATTACTTCTTTCTCCAAAACTATGGCACG
This sequence comes from Asterias rubens, assembly GCF_902459465.1. Lineage (NCBI taxonomy): Eukaryota > Metazoa > Echinodermata > Asteroidea > Forcipulatida > Asteriidae > Asterias > Asterias rubens. The sequence goes on along the minus strand of NC_047075.1, from coordinate 10,456,210 downwards.
TCAGAGGGAAATGTTTCTCACAATGTTTTATACCACCAACCTCTCCCCCATTACTTGTCACCAAGAAAGGTTTTATGCGAATAATTATTTTGAGTAATTACCAATAGTGTCCACTGCCTTTAATATATTTTGTCCCGCATACGAAATACTTACACGAACAAAAGAAACCAACAGCCAGGATACGCCCGGATTTTAAAAGGCTTACCCAAAAACTTTAATATTAATACCACCGGTTCTTTTCAGAACCACCTCTACTCATTTAGAGATTATCATTACTTGATACAGTCTACCCGCAGCCCATGCGTTAATAAGGATAATTGCCTGGTTTTACCTGCACCATTTTGTGTGTTTTTTCATGCGTGACCTCGGTTTGAATGTATAATTAGTCCAAAGGGCTTCTGAAATTCAGTCTTTTTCGGCCTTATCTGAAAATAATTGACAGAAATTATGTGACCCTCATTCAGCTCATAGTAGACGGGCTCTTTTGTTATTGACTTACGCTGGCCTTGCGGTCGGGGAACCATACCCACGAAAAACAGCCAATCACCGTGCAGGGAAACCATCCTGTTTAATGGGTTTTTTTTTTCGTAACGTTGATTCTGGACTACCGGTGGAAATCGCTGTATCCTGACTGGACTAACTACGATCCGGTCTCGCTTTTGAAATTTCCGGGAAGAATATGAAATAACCTATCAATGGGGACTATTGCCGACATTCATATTGTGAAGAATTTGCCGTGTTTTTGTGTCTTGTTTTCTCTCTTTTTGAATCCATTTTTTACGTAAAATTTTCTCTTTTTAAAATTTGAGCTGCACCGATTTTTTCGTACATAACGACAAACATGCTCTTCGTTTCAATTTACTGGTACATTATTTGGGTTGAGACTTTTCAGAAAAGGCCGAATATGACAGAATTCCAGAAGCCCTTTTGAAAAATCACACAGAGGTCACGCACGAAAAACGATGCATAATTTGCAGATAAAAGGACAGAAATGTAGTGGCTTGCGGGTAGACTGTTACTGCAAACTTTGAGTATAACTTATGCAAAGTTTCAAAATCTTCTTTAAATTACATTGTTCTTCTCATGGTAATTGAGTTTTAAATGACCAAAAGATTCAAGGCGAGCTTTGTCTGTCTTGAAAATGTTTGTGTTTTGTTTTGGGTTTTTTTCTTGGTAATCTAGTCACCATCGAAAGTGGACCATGTCGTGCTGAAAGAAGCCGTTGAGGAGGCAGTCAAGGGAATGAACAAACGGGTAATAATAACATTTCGAAGTCTTATAGCACACGTATGTACCAACAATGTACTCACGGCACTTAGTAGACACATTTTTTTACAGAAAGATTTTATTGAAGTTATGAATTATGAAATCAAATTTAGCATTTTATAAGGGTTTACAAGGTGATATGGCACATTTAGCAGCCACAGCCAGAAACACCGGGGCGAACCCATTATTTGTTTGATGTGCACTGGGTTCGTTTACATGCGTTATTCAACGTACGGGACCAAGGCTTGTTTGTCCCATCCGAAGGACGAAACAACTAATGCAATCATTATTTGTTTTATATAATGCAAAACACGGTACAATATTGTGTTTGGGCCACTGTAGTTGGATTTCCCATGTTGTGGTACAATTGCAGTCTTGTGTGACTTTTGTTCAGTGTTAGGAGATCACTGCATTCTGTTTGATGATTGTGTTATTTACTTTTTGACCACAGTCGGTCTCTGACATTAAAACTCCCGTCCACCTACGAGCTGAGGACATTGAACCAACTGCAAAAACGCTGGACCCAAGCAATCCCGTAAGTTAAATAATTCAGCTCATTGTAATAAATTATTTACTTAGTTCTTAATGATAATCACTTTATTATACAAATCAAAAACTAATATTCTTTATCCCCGATGCAAATTTTACATATATTAGTTCGTTGCGGTATCCGCTGCAAAAAAATAGGATTCGAACTGCCTCTAGCTAACGGGCAATCTCGGTAGCCTAGTTGGTAAGACACTGCTCTAGAATTGCAAGGGTCGTGGGTTCGAATCCCACCCGAGTAACATGCCTGTGACATTTTTCACAGGACTCGGGAAAGTACTGAGTTTACAGTGCTAACACACATCGGTGTATGGGTAAAAACCAGATTAATACACTTGATTATAATTACAATGAACTTTAATGGGGAAATCGGTAATCGAAGATGTGTTTGCTTCCGATCAGGGCAATCGAATGTACGTAACTTTTATGAAAGCGTCTTCAAGCATCCTTAATTAAAGGGAGTGGACACTATTGGTAATTACTCAAAATAATTATTAGCATAAAACCTTTCTTGGTAACGAGTAATGGGAAGAGGTTGATAGTATAAAACAATGTGAGAAACGTCTCCATCTGAAGTAATGTAGTTTTCGAGAACAAGTAATTTTCCACGAATTTGATTTCGAAACCTCAGATTTAGAATTTGAGGTCTCGAAATCTGCAAGCACACAATTTCGTGTGACAAGGGTGTTTTTTATGTCATGGTTATCTCGCAACTCCGACGACCAATCGAGCACAAATTTTCACAGGTTTATTATTTTATGCATATTTTGAGATACACTAAAAGTGGGAAGACTGGTCTTTGACAATTACCAATAGTGTCCAGCCGTCGATTTCACAAAACTCTTCCTAACTTAAGACTAATCTTAGGACTAAGGACGAGTCCCAACCCTGCACTGTAGCATGCAGACCTTAAGATTAATCCTAAGTTAGGAAGAGTTACTCGTCCTAACTGGAGATAAGACGAGTCCTAACTCTTTTTTCTTCTACCATTTGACTTGGTTTAGGATTTCATCGACGCTGTCATGCAGAACTACCTATCACTCATGTACGAAGTGTCCAGAGAGGAAGAGGAGTATCAAACACAAATGAAAAGGGTAAGTAATATTGTAACCGTTTTCACACTCTTGGGAAATAATAATAATATTTTGAGAAAAAAACAAGTTTATGAAGTTGAACTATTCTTAGAGTTATTGTTTCGGACACGGTTTGTCATTTAAATGTAATTTAACATCCTAAACCATGCAAGCTATTTGGGTTTTTCTGTGTAAATTTAATTATAGAGTTAAAACATCCCTAATACTTCTGTCTGAATTGTCATATTTTATGAGAAATAAATGGCATGTTTGGAGTTTATCGCTCTGTGAGCGTTTTATTAATTTTATTTGTTGGCATTGATGTCATGCAAGTGTAATCGGTTTTATAACCCAGATGGCCGATCAATCTCAAACTTCTACAGCTCTGTCAGTTTATATTATGTATAATATACATAATGGTGGATTGCATAAAGTGCTTACACTGCAAGCATCTGGGCCCAATGTCATGGCTCTGCTTACCGTAAGCACAGAATCGGCGCTTACAGAAGCAGGGAATTCTGTGCTTACGGCAAGCCTATTTCACGGGTTAGCGGCGAATTTTGGCGTCTGCTTCCAGACTTCTAGCTGGAAGTCTTTTATTATTGTAGTGAGAAATTACTTCTTTCCCAAATCTATGCTGCTTCAGAGGGGCCGTTTCTCAGTGTTTTATACTATCAGCAGCTCTCCAATGCTCGTTACCAAGTCAGATTTTAAGTTAATACTGTTTTGAGTAATTACCGAACGTGTACCTTCCCTTTAATGCACCATCGATGGAAAAGGGAGCAATTGTTAATTGAACAATTGATCGCAAGTGTCAAGACCGGGACTCGAACCCACCACGCCCTTATGTGAGGTTTTTTGATGGGATATTTTTGTTTACTTACAGCACATACAAAGATTTCCAGTAAACTTACTTTTGAACCTCCTCCTTAAAAATCGCACTTTCAAATATTGGCACAAATCCAGTGGATGCGTAATATTAGCATATAATTTGCATTCTGTAACAGGAATTGGAGAGGATTGAATCTAATACACTGACTGTTGAACCCCAAATGGAATATCGGCGTAAGTCTCTCTCAGCCCAGTTGACTCTGAACATGAGTAGAAAGGTAAGAATAATGATATAATGGCCTTTTTCGAAACCACAGCTTTGGCTTTGGATTCAGCTTCAGGCTCCTTTCCCTCGTCAAAACAACCGCGGGGCCAAGCCAGCCTTAGCCATTTCCAAAAAGGGCCTATATATACCTAGCCTGAACATCTGACGTCACATTTCGAGGCTGGTGAATAACGCCACAGACCTGCCTCCAAACCGGCGTGTGTAATCACCTTTGACCTACATTCGTTTCACCATAGAGCAAGGAGGTTTCACAGAGATACGCAATCAAATTATATTGCGGACGTGACATCAGTCTGTTGAAGATATAATGGAAAACTCATGTAACTGCATGTTCATCCAATTATATCATTGTATCCAATGCAATCACAGGATTTGAGGAGCAGGGACCTGTCTTTTATCATTGCGACTAAAGACAGGGACTCAGTCTGTGTATACCCTTCACCGATCTTGAACTCTCACTGCGGTGTTAATATTAATAATAAAACTTGTAATGCGCACATATCCACCCTGCTGGGTGTTCAAGGCGCAGTGAAACCCAAAAAAAAAAAAAAACAAAACAACAACATAACACAAAGAAAAACAGACACAACAAAATTAATCCTTGAAAACCTGTGACATAAGATAAGTTTTAAGAAGAGACTTTAATTTTGCGGTACAAAGACAAGATCGAAGATACGTGGTTGAGAGTTCCAGATGCGTGTTTGTTAAACACGCGTCACGTGTCATCCTTTACGTTGTAAGTGTGTGATGCCGCGACTATCCATAAGTAAGGACAACCCAGAAATAAACAATATTGATTTGGAAGGAAAGAGTTAGGGAGGCCAAAACAGCATTTCAAGTCATAAAAAGAAGTTTCGAAAAAATATGTTATCATGTAAAAACTACTATAACCAGTTACGAGAAAATACCATAACTGGTAAAAACCTTTTACAAACTTAGACAAAAATCGTGACATTATTTTACTCACTTCTGAAAAACGACAGCACCTCAGCAGTTAATATTTTAAGGAAAGCTTTCTACTATCATTGTCTTTAAACTGTGTGAGTTTAATGGACAATGTGTTTTGTGTTACAAAAAGTACACAAGCGTCGATTTGACAAAACTCTTCCTAACTTAGGATTAATCTTAAGACCTGGGACGAGCTTAAAGTTTCGTATCAAAATGAGTTGAACCCATTTAACTCATCCTAAGTTAGGACGAGTTATTTTTAGTATAGCTCGAGATAGCACATTTCGTGAAATCGGCTGTTGACCCTTTTTGACGCAAACCAACTCACCATGCAATGCATCAAATCCTATACGCACCTACGTTATTCATTTTTTATAGCCAAATCGTGACTCTGATGTCTACGTGAACCAGTGGAATAAGTCGTGGGAGTTTAAGCGAAATTTCCTGGATGTGGATATGACCACGCCCCTTGGGGAGGGGCAGTTTGGAAAGGTGTACAAGGGCAAGGCAACAATGTTTCAAGGTTGTATATGCGACTTGGATGTGGCGGTAAAGGTCATGAAAGGTCAGTTCTTGAGAATCAATTTGTAATTTAGATTTTTTTGTCATCCCATATTTCTTCATTTCACCGAAACAACGTTGGTGTTCGAACTGACAGCATGCCACAAAGGCTCTGCTTTCTGCAAAAACAATTACATTTTCCAAATCGATACAAAATTATGTCCCTACTGTTGAAAACAAAGCATTACCGATTGCATGTAGCAAAAACAAAAAAGAGTAGTAGGAACAAAATAGGAAACATTTTTGTCTTTATTGGATTTGCAGTTGTTTGTATTTTGTACGAAAAATTTACTCTTTTGTCACCAAAATCATTCATTTTTAACATTTTCACAGACAAATTCTACACTTTGTGGAAATGTTTTAATGATTCTTATTTTGTATCAATCCAAAACTCGAGGTAGCTCTACGAGCACAGTTTTTGCATTACCAAAACGTACCTTTTTTCGAAAACTTCCACTTTTCTTTAAAAATCGAAACATGAAAATATGTAACTTAGGTCTGTGTTTCTCTATCTCTCAGTAATTTTTACTAAGTTACGATTCAACAAAGCAACATTTAAGTTGTTCATTTCATGAAACTCATTCTTTTAGTTTCAAAAGAAAATTATACACTCAAAGAAAAAGAACTGATGGAGGTCGGTCTGATAAGCCGAGTCTTGTAGTTATCAGCATGTTTCCATACGGAGACAAGATACATGTATTTATGTATTCGATCAGGCTATAACTTCAAAAACACAAATCATTAATGAGGAAACTGGGGGATTTAAAAACACTAGGAAAACACTTACAGACAGAAAAAGGATGAAAACAAAACAAGCAAACAGAAGCCTAGGGATTGCCCAAAAGTGAACCAAGTCACGGTCCAAAGGGGCAATCCATTTAGGTTTGTAATTATAACATCAATGAGACATAACAAATAAAATAAATTAACAATTGAAAGAATTGGCAAGAGGAGGGCATTTAAACAAATTAAAAGTTACAAACAGATAGACAAACAGAGCAGGTACGAGTATAAAACAACTTTCAACAACAACAAAGCTTAAAGGCACCGGACACTTTTGGTAATTACTCAAACAAATTATCATCTTAAAACCTAACTTGGTAATAAGTAATGGGGAGCGCCAATATAGTAATATGTGGGGACTCTCAAATGATTACAAACGGCCAAACACTAGACTTATAACGAGAGGAACAACTTTAATGTGACGACAAAACGTACACGGTGAAAGAAGATGGCGTAGCCAATGTTTACAATATAACTGGACGCATGAGGGCGCTATAACATAACTGGCGCGACTACTTCTTTTTCTTCTATTCTATGGAAAAACAATGCATAAGTACAAGGCCGAGCATCTACATGTACTGTACATGCAGAAAAAAAGGCAATGTGACCTGTGGGAAGCAAACAAGTTACAGTCATTGTTCAAAAACGCTGTCTCGCGTACAATGAGTTAGTGATCAGCTGTCAAAGAACGAGGGAAAAAAATGAAGAGCAAAAAACTGAGGCTGTCATAGGGGTGGACTACCCTCGAGCCTAAAAGCATGGGGATTATTCTGCCCCGTAAAACAAAAGCAAAAACACTATAACGAAGTGAGGTTCGGGAACTAATAGTCCAGAACAAAGTCTTTCAGGTGTTTTGGTAGGCTGCGCTGACGACTGGAGCGCCTATGAGTAGGTACAGTGGAACAGGGCTGGGCTGGTGTGGGTGGCTCTTCATCAGTGACGGGAGTGGGTGTCTCGCTTGAACCCATAGCGCTGTGAGGTGTGAACTCCTCGGTGATTGGGACAATGTCGGAGGAATCATCAGCAGGTGTGGATAGTTCCGTGGGGATGTGTGGTGGATCTGGGGGTCGTGGTGCTGGTTGCAGATAGATGTCATCATCTTCATGCGCAGTGTCATCCGGTGGGGGAGGCATTCTGTGCATGCTGGTGTGTTCCCAGTGTGATGGAACCCTGTAGCATTCGGATTTCTTGACTCGGTACGATGCAGATCTTAGTTGGGAGCCCCGGAACTTGCGAATGTTGCACCATGCACCTTCGACGGATGAGACGAGGTATCGGTCTCTTGCTCGGGTTTTGTCACGGTCAGAGTACAGGTACACAAGGTCACCAACCTCAAGCTGTGGCGTTGGCGCAGCGGGTCTCAGGGGAGCTTTAGACCGTTCGCTGTAGGGGTGGTTTGTTGTGCGAAGCTGGTGTTGTGACTGGATCATCTGCAGGTCGGAGAACGGGATTTGTTGATTTGTGAATTGATCGCGTTGATGCCACATTTCACGGGCAGAGAGCCCACGAGTGCGGATGCGGGAATTCAGGTTAGCGGTGGCGAGAGAGAGGGCCAATGGTGTAGTGGTTCCTCCCATTGGGTCCAGACGTAGAAGTTCTTCCTCCAATTCACGAACTGCCTTCTCTGCGACTGGATTCTTATTGGGGTTTTTGATCCGGCCAACTTCAATGCTCATGTGGTGTTGTTTGAGGAAGTCATCGCGGACAAGGCGTGTGAACCCGGGAGCTGGGTCGGTGCGAATTACTGCAGGAGGGCCGTCAAATGGCCGAAGCTCAATGCAAAGGCGAATCAGTGCATCACGGAGCGTATCGTGACGTTCGCTGTCCACATGACATGATGCAGTAAACGAAGTAGTATTTTCGCGCACGACGAGGATAAGTTGGCGGTTGCGTTTGATGACGTCGGCGGAAAACGAGACACCGATTGTCTCTGGGGGATCTCCCGTGGATTGTTCAATCACAGTATGCGGTGTGGTGCGTAGGGATGCACAGTGATGACAGCTGGTGGTCACCTGTTCAATGGCTTTGTCCATGTCAAGGGCATAGAAGTACCGGTTTGTGACAGTGTGAAGTTGGTGGCGAGTAGGATGGCTTAACTGAATGTGAAGTGCCGTGAGGAGCCCATTTAGTACTTGACGAGGGACGATGATGCACTCACGTGTTGGAGACAGGGGTTGGTCACGGCGGACTATCAACAAGCCGTCCTTGGCTACAGAGGCGACGTGGAGATAGCGCTTAACGTCTTTGATGTTGGTAAGTTTCTTAGAGGGGCGGGTTCCCTGGACGAGGTGGGCATGGGTGCGTCGTAGGTCTGCGCATTCGGACTGGACTTCTGCCCACGCTGCCCTACTGGTGAAGGGGAGTTTAGTGTTACCAGAGATCACGTCCTCGGCAGATATGCGAAGGACCACAGAATCTTCCTCATGCTTCACAAAGGCGCAAATCTGGCAGGTGGAGTCGTGGCAGGTGGGAGCATTGCGGCTGGCAAAATCAGAAGGAATGTTGGCTGATCCGGCGAGGTGTCGGACTGACGCTTGATATCGGCTGACTGTGGAGAGGAATGTTGAAACACGGGGGCTCGCTGAAAATTCGCCACGGCATAGCTTTTCAAACGCTTGCACACATGGTTTGCTGTCCGTGAGTATGCATGCGTGGTGTTTCGACTGAATGATGAGGGGGCTGAAGTGTTTGGTCGATGCGGAGATGGAGAGAGCTTCAACCTCACATGGTAACCACGTAGGCTGGCGACCTCGCAATTTGGCGCTGAAGAAGCCGGCCAGGAGAGGTTTGTCATTGCGAGTGATGTAGAGTGTTGAGCCGATGCTGTGCTTTTTGACTGAGCCATCAGTCACAATCCATAGCTGATCGTCTGGGCGTGGGAGAGCGATTGTTTTGGCAGAGGTCAATGCACTTTGGGCTTTGCGGAATGCAGCTCGTAAATCATCTGACCAGGTAAGTTTGTCTTTAGTTTGTCGTCCGGCTGCGGCATCGTCCAATGGAGACATTAGGCTGGAGCATTCTGGAACTACTCGTGACAACACTTTGAAGGCGCCGATGAATGACCTCAATCCGCCAACTTTGTCGGGTATGGTGCAAGTTGAGAGGGTAGCTATCCGATGAGGACTGGCTTGGATTGTGCCATTGGACCAGATCCAGCCCAAAATTGTAGTGCTCTTTGGGCAGACTACTGTCTTTGATGCAGAAAGGCGTAAGCGGCTTTTGTACATGGCATGTAGAACTGATCTCCAGTTGTTGAGTAGCTCGTCGAGGGTGTTGCCGCCGCAGTAGAGGTCGTCAGCAAGCTTTGCAACTATACCTTTTTCGAGGTGGTCCCCGAGGATGCGGCACATGAGCTCTTCCAAGGCTGTCTCGGAGCCAGGCATACCCATCGCAGATCTGGTATATACACGAACACCACGGAATGGTGTTGCGACACCACAGTATTTCATCGACTGGCGAGATAACGGAATCTGGTAAAACGCACTGGTGAGGTCGGTGGCGATGAGGTATTTCCACTGTGCGATTTTGCGCAAGGTGGAATCTACATCCGGCATGAGGGAGGGCTGAGGCTTGCTGTATCTGCCGACATCGGCAAACGCGGTAACAAGTCGGAAGCCCCCATTTGGCTTTTTGATAAGGAATGAGGGATTGAGATATTCAACATTGACTCCCATGTCTTCTGGGCGGGCAAAGACTCCCTGCTTCTCAAGCTCGTCAAATTTGTGTTGCAGTTCGCGAAGCTTGTCTTGGGCATACTGTGGCAGGCGGCCTTTGCGTTGGGGGGGTTGAACTGGGCCCATGTTAACAACGGCTTCAAAGGGGCCTGCCGCACCGTTGTAGCCAGGAAATGTTGGGTCGAAAACCTCATCGTATTCTTCATGTAGGCCGCGAAATCTGGACTGCATGTCTGAATTCAACATGTTGTTGGGATCAAGTGTGATTGAGGCAGAGTGCGTTATGTGGCGTGCTGAGGGGCATGGAGTTTTTGGGGCACCCGTCGTGTCCTGTTCATGACTGTCCGCGTGAAGATTGTCTGACAGGGGTAGGAACACTGGACTAACCTGGCAGAATTGTTCCTTGCGCTTGAGGACCAGGGGCTCGTCTGTGAGATTTGGGATGCGAACTCGCCCTGCCACACTTTGGATAAGGGCAGGTGGAGGCCAAAGGTTGGCATGACTGGTGTCTCTGGCATGGGTGTAAGTGCGCGGTTCCAATGCCAACATTGTGTCATTGAGGCTGTTGGGAGGGAGCTCCAGTTCGATGAATTCTCCCGGCCACACGGTCGTGGTGTGGGATGGGGCACGTAAGACGTCGGCTCGTCGTACTGTGTGGCGACCTTTGGGTTCCTTGGTAGATCCATATGTGTATGTAGTGCCATCGCCGAGTATGACCTGACGTTTTGCAGGGCGGATTGCAATGTCATTTGTCTCCATGAAGGGGGTCCCTGCGAGAATTTCAACGTCAAGGTTTTCGACGACTAATCCCTCAAAGCGAAATTCGCTCCCATCTCGCGTCAGCGTGAAGTCGGTTTCCCCGATGACTACCAGGGGTGAGCATCCATCGGCCTGATGGGCAGACTGTGAGCTTTTGCGTATTTTGGAATTTAGTCTCTTCGCTGTGTTCTCACGAATCATGTTACCTGTTGCCCCACTATCAATGGTAACACGGACTGTGTGGTGGTCATGGAACGTGTCGATGTATGGGGATTGTCGGACCTGAACACGTAGTGTTGTCGATGACTCTGAAGAAAGCTGGTTGTCAATACGCTTGTCAACCAGGGCGCAAGCCAGCTCTGTGGGTTCGTCATCTGACTCATCGAGAATATTAGCGACTTGGCGTGCTCTTGCGATGTACTTGCGGTCTGGGTCAGGTAAGTGGGGGCATTCACTGAGGAAATGGCGATAGTCATTGCGTCCCACTTGTTTGCAGAGGGGACAAGTTTTCGTGGCTCTGGCAGGCTTGGGGCGAAATGGAGTTTGGCTATGAGGTGTCGTTGAGGGCGTCGTCTGGCGAGGCCACTGTGGTTTGGATGTTGAGGTGCGCATGGACCGTGTACTGTCGGAGGTGTGTAGCTCTTCCAACAATGACTCCAGGGCTTGTGATATTTCTGGCTTAATTGAAGCTAGGGTGCGGGAGCGTAGCTCGGTGCCATAGCGTTGCTTGACGAGGCGGGGGAGGCCACTATGGATAAGTCGAAGCCATGTAAGCACGATGTAGTTTTCAAGTGAAGGAGATAGCTCTTCATCTTCATTGATAACTTGGCCATGGTGGGATATGCGACTGTCCCGACGAAGGAGATTATCCTCGACAAAGGCCGTTAAGCGTTGGTAAAGGTCTTCCGGACGTTCATCAGCATTGAGATGTATGGATGCAAAGTCTAGTATGTGTCCCCCAGTGGACTGGAATCCGAAATGTAGTCGGATCGCTTGCCAAATGTTTGTGATGGATGTGGAATTCTTAACTATAGTGCTTCTGGAGATGACTGGGCAGTAGTTAGCTATTTGGCCTAACATGAGCTCGAGCATGGACATCTTTTGTTGAGCGGTCCGGCGTTTGGCAGCTGGGACCTGGTCATCATCATCAATAAATCCACGGAGGGGAGATGCCTTAGTCTTTTTGTCCCATGTGAAGTTGTCAATGAGAAAGGGGGCAAAGTTTGGGTCAAGCGAGAGAGTATATTGCAGGTTGTGCTTCCAGTTTTCGAAGGAGTTTACTGTCTCATTCTTACTTAGGGACCACTGTTTTGGCGCACGATGTGTGGTGGCCATGTTTGGAGGGTGTAGTAGTCACTCTCGCTACGGGACAAATCAAAGTCAGTGTTATGCACAGCTGTAGTATCAGCTGGTTAGCCGCTCACCTGCTTGTGAAGGATGCAAACGATCGGGAGTCCGGAAATGGTACTCAAACTCGACGGTTTCCTGTGACGACCAGTCCTGTTATGAGCTTGAAATTGCGTGGAAATGTTTCCGACGCTGCCACCACGCCAATATAGTAATATGTGGGGACTCTCAAATGATTACAAACGGCCAAACACTAGACTTATAACGAGAGGAACAACTTTAATGTGACGAAAAAACGTACACGGTGAAAGAAGATGGCGTAGCCAATGTTTACAATATAACTGGACGCATGAGGGCGCTATAACATAACTGGCGGAGAGGTTGATGGTATAAAACAATGTGAGAAACGGCTCCCTCTGAAGTGACGTAGTTTTCGAGAAAGAAGTAATTTTCCACGAATTTGATTTTGAGACCTCAAGTTTAGAATTTGAGGTCTCGAAATCAAGCATCAGAAAGCACACAACTTCGCGTGACAAGGGTGTTTTTGTTTCCATTAATATCTCGCATCTTCGACGACCAATTGAGCTCAAATTTTAACAGGTTTGTTATTTTATGCATATGTTCAGATACACCAGCTGTGAAAACTAGTCTTTGACATTTACCAATAGTGTCCACTGGCTTTAATAAACTAAAATGACAATTTTATTATGTATGGTATAAATAAAACAAAATGATGATAAACCAGGAGTTTTATTCTATCTTCGGTATCAATATCATGTGAAAACACACATGGTTTTAATTTGTACACCCTACTTGTTACACTGTTCCATCCTACTATCTCAGTTGCTCTTTTTCCTTCTAGATGATGTTGGTAATGATGCTAAGGATGAATTCTTGAAGGAGTTGGCCATTCATACAATCCTCAAACCCAACCCTCACGTGGTGCAGCTTATTGGCTGTTGTATTCGAGATGGTAAGTTAGTCTAACTGGTTATTACATTTTTACATAATTTTAAATAATTTCCGCCTCCCTGAGAGTGGGACATACATCGTTCTTATGACTTGTTTTAGTACTCATTTCTCAAATACTACTTCCCTCAGCAGGTAACATTTTTAAGGGAAGCTTTCTACTACCACTATCCTCAAACTAAGCAAGTTTAGTGTAAACATGTGAACAACAAGTACACAAAATCCTTTAGTTATATCCATGTTGTTACCCATCATTAATTGCATTAAATGTCATTGTACAGATCCTATTTTCATCATAACCGAGTACCTCTCAGGTGGAAACCTCCTGCAATACCTCCGGGGTCGACCATCCCATCTGACCGGGCGAGAGTTTGTGCAGCACTACGTCGCTAAGTTTGGTCTGCATATCGCACGTGGGATGGCATATGTAGCCAGCATGAAAGTAAGTTAATGTGTGTTTACTGATACTTGACACTTCCTATCGATAACTGTTTCGTACAGCACTATATTGACAGTCTAGTGCGGTAAATAGTTTGTCTGTTGATACATCACTGTTGTATTGCTTTAAAGGCAGTGGACACTGTTGGTAATTACTCCAAATAATTATCAGCATAAAACCTCACTAGGTAATGGGGAGAGGTTGACAGTATGAAACAATGCGAGAAACGCTCCTTCTGAAGTGACGCAGTTTTCGAGAAAGAAGTAATTTTCCAAGGACTAGTCAAGGACTAGTTTTGTTGTGTTCATTTTTTTCCCCCGTTTTTTGTTATTTTTTTTTTTTTAATATATATATATATATATATAAATATATCAAATAATAAACCACAAGGGAAACTGACTGGGTACATTTTTAAAAGATTTGGGATTGAACAAAGACAAATTGACTAGAGCGGGATTTGAACCAACGACCTCCGGTTTAACGTGCCGGCGCTCTACCAACTGAGCTATCTAGCCCTATGCTGGTGGTCTCCCAATTTTGTCAATATCTTTGTTCGGGGGTGCCTGTCGGAAGCCATTCAACCGCAAACTGCCGTGTAGCCAGGAATCACACCCGGGTAACGATACAACCTGGGAAGCGGCAGACAGGGGATCACCTTAAGGGGATGCGACTTTTTATATCAGATATCAAAAATAAACCACAATATATATATATATATATATATTTATTTTTTTATTTTTTTTTTATTTTTTTTGGGGGGTACTGTGTTCATTACAGGTCTTTATCGTAATTATTACTATTTAAGTCAAAACGATACCTTCTATATCTATGTTTGGGGAATAAATCATTCTTAACCCTTTTTTATAATCTGTCCTTTTAGATCGTCCACCGTGACCTCGCAGCTCGTAACATCCTCATCAGCGAGCACGAAGTCTGCAAAGTGGCCGACTTCGGCTTCGCTCGGGATATCTTCGGCTTGGCCTACTATCCTAAAGCACCCGATGTAAGTCGTAGGTATAAGGAGAATCACGTAAAGTTAACTGTGTGCTCGGTTGGCCTTTCCACTGTTGGTTAACAAACCCCGCAGGTTGGCATGTTAGAGAAAATGCATATCAATAAGTATCAATAGCCAATTTCTATACAGCGCTTTTCACGCCAGAGGGCTTCTCAAAGCGCTTCCAACATTATTACCCCTGGTCACTAGGTCTTAAATCATTCCTTAAACCACCTCAGCTCCCTGTGGAGTATACAGCCTGTGTGACAATATGCGCTACTCGGCTAAACCAATTACAAGAACCATCTCTGCCCTCACAGGTACCCATTTACCCCTGGGTGGAGAGTAGCAATTGAAGTTAAGTGTCTTTCTCAGGGACACAAGTGTCACGACCGGGATTCGAACCCCCACTCTGCTGAACAGAAGCATCAGAGCTTGAGTTAGGAGTACCGAACTCAAGCTCTGGACTGCATTAGTGCTAGCAGATTCTGTGACCATATATTTGACTGTTGATTAAAATTAATCCATAACATGAATGGTTGCATTGTTTGCAATTACATGTGACGTTACTTGTCAAGGTTTGGGTAAGCATGACATACGAGGTGTATGCCTGAGAACAAAAGATGTTCCACATAGATGGCAAGGTTTCGAAACACTATGTGGACTAACTTGCGTCATACAGGGCTTTCATCATAGTGTTGAGGAAAAGTGTTCTTATTCAGTGTATAGAACCAAGGGATGTCCACACAGGGACCGCAAAACAAATTTGTGTTGTAACGTTGCTCTAGTGTTTTTATTTTATGATTCTCGTAAGAATGGAACAATGTAGGACACACAACACAATGTCCACATAATTAAAAAAAAAAAAATATAAAAAAAAAGCAGTTTACACTATTGGTAATTACTCAAAATAATTTTGAGCATAAATTCTTACTTGTCGACGAGTAATTGGGAGCTGTTGACAGTATAAAACATTGTGAGAAATGGCTCCATCTTAAGTAACGTAGTTTTTGAGAAACACATAATTTTCCACGAACTTGATTTCGAGACCTCAGAATTAGATTTTGAGGCCTCGAAATGTTCCTTTAAAATACCACTTGTTATGACTAGGTACGTTTTATGATTGTTACGATGGTTCCCTGTATTACTCAATAGAGAGCACCGATACGCTGGTACGCACCGGAAGCCATCATGGATGACATGTTCAGCACCAAATCAGACGTGTGGTCATTCGGCATTCTCCTTTTTGAAATAGCAACGCTGGGTAAACATTATTCTCTTGCTTGTTTTCGCTTTATGTCAATATTTTGTTATTCCTGTTTTCGTCCCAATAATAACTTCTGGTGAATAAACCCTATGAATTTGAAATCACAGTCTCAAACAGCGACCTCAATGAAATCAACAAAATACCAATCAGGACCCAATTTCATAGAGCTGCTAAGCACACAAATTTGCTAAGCATGGAATTTGTTTTTTGATAAAAACAAGATTACCATCAACATTTCCACGTGATGTTCAGGATAAGCCAGCAACAGCTAAATACCAGTAACAAGCAATATGCAACAAATGGAAATTTGGTTGGTAATCCTGTTTAATCAAGGAAGAAATTTCATGCTTAGCAAATTTGTGTGCTTAGCAGCGCTGTGAAATTAGGCCCAGTTGGCTGACAGTTTTTGTGTTGCGTGGCACGTACATTCGTCCGAAGTGTTTCCCAAAAGCAATTTTTGTTCTGCTCATTATAATTGCCATCAAATAGGAGACTTTCCAACGCTAGGTGGCAGCAGACATACCGGGTAAATTTCCATTGTTTACGTAGTTCTGAACATGCGCATAATTCTGAGAACAATGGATTTACCCGGTCAGTCTGCTGCCCTCTATCGTCCCAGAAAGTCCCCCATTGCTCACAAAATCTCCTTATTCATGTTATGGATTCCCTTTTTTATTCGATTGAGAAGTAGAAAAATTATCCATTGATAAGCATTACGACAGTGGCAATTTGTTAGTGCAGCAAAACAAATGCTTTCCGTAATTTACCTTAGCGATGTTGGGCTATAAATACAGCACAATTCAATTCAGTTCAATTCAATTCAATTCAATTCAATTTACTTCTTTACAGATTATAAGTAAAAAGTGAAAAAAAAATTCCCTGTGCGCAGTAAAAACATTCAAATTCGATACTCGAATACAGTTACTGTCAAATCAGACACGTGGGTTCAAGTTTAGTATTAGTCACTATAAGAGTTTTTTGTTTTTTTTTAGTCACATTAATTTCGTTTTGAGTTGTCGTTAGAGACATGCGTGTTGAACATTGTTGATGCTTTTATGTATATGTTAATTTGCTATATGTTAATTTTATTTGCTCTTGTGATGAAACCGGTTGATTACTTCATTGAGTTATATACAGTTGTTTGTATTTCAGCTGAACCAAATTTTCACTCATATACGTCGTGGACAAAACTGTACATACATTTATAGATACCAACCCAGATCTAACGTTATGACAAACTGGATCCGCCTGTTATTTTTAGAAGCTTTATCGAAATCTTCAACTTTTGAGAGCCTTACTGAGTTCCAAAGTTTCCATTAACCCTCCCCTGCAAATCGAAATGGAAGCTATAGTATTCGGAACATAAAACTATTTGTTAACAACTTCAAATGCGCTTACATCCACCTTGCTGGGTGTTCAAGGCGCAGTAAAACCCTCAACCAAATCGTCATTCCAAACATGTGAGATAAGAAAAGTTCTCAGAAGAGATTTGAATGTTGTTGTATAAAGACAAAATCTAAGAACAAGAGGTAGAGAGTTCCAGATGCTTGTCGCAGTTGAAGAAAAAGACCTGTCACCAACTTGGTACTGGATAAAACATTCCTTGACGGAGCCATTCCTGCATATATAAGTCATTAGGCTGATCCTTATTGAAATATGATATAAGGAACAATGTTTTTATCTGCTATCAATGTACATGCTCAACCCATAGGTAAGAGAGCCCCTTACCATGGCATGGACAACAACCAGGTACGGTTCAGTGTCTCTGCTGCCAGGCACCCAAAACGTCCAGTCAACTGTGACAACCTGCTGTAAGTCTAGCAAAGCACACTTGTTATTCATACTGGTTGCGTTCGGTAAGCTTCCCTGGGTCGACCCCTCAGTGCTCACTCGGGTGATCCCTGACAAGAGCTAAACGAACGATCACACTCGCCCTCTCGTGGTGACGGTATGCACCTTAGGTCACCCCAAAGTGACCCACTCCACAAGCAGTTAGGGCACTGAGCCCCGTCAAAGCTATTCGAACGTGCCGGGCAGACCGGGGTCGACCCAGGGCAGCTAAACAAACGCCCCCACTGTTTACCCTACATACGCTGTGACCCATGACGTCACATGCTTACAAAAGAGCCACAGAGTCTGGACTGTATGAAGGCACGAATTGTACACATCCTAATATAATAAAACATAAAATCAACTTTTCATTTGATGAAAGGGGGCACATCTCCAAAACCAGCTTTTACTTTCATAACTCTTGGATTTATGTGGAAATTATGACACAAAATATCAACTTTCCCATATGACCAATGCAGTATTTTGCCTGCCAGACTAGCCAAAGGACAAGGTCACAGTTATTGTAAACAAAATTCACATGGTCTATACGGACACCATTTGAAACAATATGTCTAAGTTTGTGGCTTTTCGGGGTCTTCCTTGTGCAATGATTCTTTAATGTGTTCTATTTTGGTTTATGTAATAATTATTTCATTGTCTTTTCTTTTGTTGGTCAAAAGTAAAATTAATGCAAAAATTACAATTGTTAAATGGTTTCATTCAACACAACACCCCTCCAGCTATGAAATGGTAAAGCCCTCCGCCGCCCTCGGGTAAACAACTCAATGGGTGCGTTCGTTTAGCTTCCCTGGGTCGACCCCGATGTGGCGTATTTTGTTTTTTTCCAGGACGAACGTGGGCACACAATTACCCCACGTTCGTCCTCGAACCTGGAAAAAAACCCAGACACATCATCACGTGAGCCTTCCCGTAGTGACGTCGGTGCACCTCGGGTCAGCCCCAAGTGACCCAATCCACAAGCGGGGCTCTTGGGGCTGGCACCGACGTCACCACATGAAGGCTCACGTGATGAGGTGTTTGAGTTTTTTTCCAGATTCGAGGACGAACGTGGGGTAATTGTGTGCCCACGTTCGTCCTGGAAAAAAAAATACGCCACATCGGGGTCGACCCAGGGAAGCTAAACGAACGCACCCATTATCAGGGAATGCTGTGCGCGTCGCGCATATCGCGTGGCGTATACATCTTCTAATAACATGTTACATTTTACTTTCAGCTTTCAAATAATGGAGAAATGTTGGGCAAAAGATCCAGATGATCGACCTACCTTCCGTGAGCTGGTCATTATGTTTGAAGGAATCCAAGGCAATTACCCAAAACCAAGGTAGGTCAAAGGCATTGTTGGTGAGTACTCAAAATAATTATAAGCATAACAAATTACTTGGTAAAGAGCAACGATAGTCATTGTTGGAAACGGTTCCCTTCGAGGTAACATACTTTTTGAGAAAGAGGTAATTTCTCACTTAATCAAATACAAGACTTCAGCAGAAGCCTTCAGGCATCTGAAAGCACACACAGCTAGGTATTCAACAGGTTTTTATTGCACTATTTGCTTGCAGCTTTGATAACCAATTGATCCCACATTTTCACTCGTTGGATACTTTATGGATATGTTGGGATATACCAAGTGAGAATACTGGTCTTTGACAATATTAACAAAGGTGTCCGGTGCCTTTAAGAGGATTGATCATTAATGCACTATTGAAACTAATTTGTCTCAGTTCGTTGATTATGCACGTTGGCTTGGGTGAAGCGCTTTGGGCTTTAAATCTCAGTTGCTAATGATTCAAATGGTAGGAAATAATTATTTTAAGTAGAATACAAATATTTAACAAATAGCGTGTGGCTTACTGGCTTAGAGACATTTAACCCTGCATATTCCAGATTGCATGTGGCAACGCGTGGTCGTACGGTCCGCGACCGTCCAGTGACAAATTATTGCGTGCAAAGCTGATCTTGGCTGCTCACAAGCTCTTATAGTTAGATATCAACAGAACAGACTAACACATGTTCAATGAATCAAAAGAACCCCTCAAAATACAAAGCAAAAATTCATTGTGTCTGTGCTTAATGCCAATGTACACATGGGGCGTTTCATGTGTCAGTGTGTGTTTTTAATGGGGCTTAAAAATTAGGGGCTTCAAAGGTGTCTGTAGGCCGATGACTCACCCTAAGCAAATTATGCTGGTAATAGTGTTATCCAGCTATGTTCCATTAGGGAACTAGTAAAATGTCGTGATTTTTTACCGTACCGTTAATGCGTAACAATTGTTTTTTACAACCGTGAAGTCACTGACCGCCCCATGCTACAGCGCAGGGCTAATACTTTGTTGGGGGACCTGGGGAAATGGAGATATGTTGTTTGTTTTATCACTTTAAATTTACCTTTATCTTCCATTTACATTTTTATCCTAACAGTGAAACCGATCTTAATCCCTCCGATCCTAATCCCCGTCGAGAGGTCAATACCGAATCACGTCAAAAGGTCAACCCTTATCCCCGTAACATTGGCGCTAAACCTGATCTCCCTCCAAGATTAAAGATTAACTCCGTTCCAGAGATTAAGGTTAATCAAGAATCAGAGGTCAGCTCCGATCCCCAGCACGATGACGGCTCCGATTCCCATCACGAGGTCAACTCCGATCGCCAATCAGAGGTCAACTCCGATCCCCAATTCGAGGTCAGTTCCGATCCACATTCCGAGGTCAGCTCCGATCCCCATCACGAGGTCAACTCCGATCCCCAATTCGAGGTCAGTTCCGATCCACATTCCGAGGTCAGCTCCGATCCCCATCACGAGGTCAACTCCGAGACCTATCTCGAGGTCAACTGCGATCCCCAATCCGAGGTCAGATCCGATCCCTATCCTGAGGTCAAAGACAATCCTTCCACGGCTAATAATAATCTGCAACCAGACATTATTTTTGGTCTCAAACTAGAAGTCGATACAATTCCCAGTTCCGAGCTCACATCTGATCGTGATTCCGAGCTAAATCCCGATTCCGATCCCGAGGCTGATCCTGATTCCCTTGCAGAGATCGTCACCGGTGACGTCAGTCCGGATGAAAGCGAAATAGACGAGGAGGAATCTTTTTAAACCCGTGACGTTAATGTCACGTGATGCCTCAGTCAATGCACATAATGGTCGGCTTATTGCACCTATAGTTGCCAACTAGACAGAGTTTCTGCGCTAGGAGTGTCACCTTGTGTTAAACATGGCGCATTAAAGGCAGTGGACACTATTCGTAATTACTCAAATCAATTATCGGCATAAAACCTTACTTGGTAACAAGTAATGGGGAGAAGTTGATAGTATAAAACATTGTGAGAAACGGCTCCCTCTAAAGAAACGTAGTTTTCGAGAAAGAAGTAGCATTCCACAAGTTTGATTTCGAGACCTCAAGATTAGAATTTGAGGTCTCGAAATCAAGCATCTGGGGGCACACAATTTGTGTGACAAGGGTGTTTTTTCTTTCATAGTTATCTCGCAACTCCGACGACCAATCGAGCTCAAATTTTCACAGGTTTGTTATTTTATGCATATGTTGAGATACACCAAGTGAGAAGACTGGTCTTTGACAATTACCAATAATGTCCACTGTCTTTAAGTCACCATTATTATTATTAATATTCCTGATTAGTTAAGCTTTGTTACTTGGGAACTTTATTGGTTTAAAATTTACTCATTGTTGTCGTACTTAGTGATGTGTTTTAAATCGGTTTCAATTTATTGTTGTCGGTTGCTCTTCTAAAAATTTTTATTTAATTTCATTACAGGCATTCAAAATTATGCATGCTCCCTTTATACTATTGCGTTTTCGTGCTTACGTGATTGCGTTACTCTCATATCGATTAGTAGCAGACATTCTACTGTTTTAGTTTTAACAATTTAAGTATACATTTAACATTATTTAGTTAATAGTCAACTACCTATACAGTCTTTTTACAATCGATAATATTGATTTGATGACTGCTGTGTTTTTTTTTTCACTATTTAATGATATTTGATTTTGTTTGAATGCTGTTGTAGAATAAATGATTGATTATATATAAGAAATATCCGAAAGAGTTGATCGTTTATGTAATATTTTGTGGTTATATTATGTAACTATTTTCTCTTAAATATTACCTTTTTGGTCAGCTTTCGTAAGTCTTTTTTGTTTGAACTTGAGGTATTAATTTTGATGTTTTATGTTTTTATAAACTTTGCATTTTGTGTTTGCTTTAATTTTTTTATTATTTTTATACTTATATTTTGTTTATAAGTATATGTTAGGGTGTTATTTTAATTTTAATGAGCTAGGTCTGAGAGGGCACAAAATTTTATGATTTTATTACAAATTTGTATCTGTAATAACAGTATTGCGATTGGTTATATAATAATATATTTGTATAAACAGGCCTTTACAAAAGAAAGTTCGTATACTGGATCCGCTCATGTATTTTTTTCTTTTCTTTTGTAATTTCTAGCGGCGGTGATTTACAATTGTACTATAGACGATGTGACCTCTGACGTCACTCGAAAAACCATAACATGATTCGCGCGCATACCGCCGGGCAAAACCTTTGTGTTTTGGCAGCCAGCTTGAAAGTGTATGCAATCTTACCATGACTACGAGTGTTTTTGCCCGGCGAAACATGACGTATACAATGTTTTGTCAACAGGGGGCGGTTTGAATGTAAACATAGGTCACATCGTCTATCGAGTAACCGTTTATTGTAATTTTAATTGTTTACTGTTCTGTTGTTAACGCACACATGTGTATATGCCTGCAACTGTGGACATCATAATTATTGTCCCTCTTTTGCAACAACTGCCGATGAATTTGTAACGTTTTCCAACTGTTGCCCTCTCCTGAGCCGAGGACCTTACTGTCCTCTTTTGTTATAGGATCCCGGTTTGAATGTGTAGACCTACTCATATTGTGTATGCAATGTGTACAGTGTAAATAGTTTTGCATCAATGAATGCGTTTCTTTCTATTCGCATCACTGTTTAATTTAAAGGCAGTGGACACTATTGGTAATTACTCAAAATAATTATTGGCATAAAACCTTACTTGGTAAAGAGTAATGGGGAGAGGTTGATAGTATAAAACATTGTGAGAAACGGCTCCCTCTGAAGTGACGTAGTTTTGGAGAAAGAAGTAATTTTCCACGAATTTGATTTCGAGACTTCAAGTTTAGAACCTCAGGTCTCGAAATCAAGCATCTGTGACAAGGGTGTTTTTTTCTCTCATAGTTATCTCGCAACTCCTCGTGTTTGTTGAGCCGCTTTGTTGCAGCGTGGAGGTATAACAAAGCAAACTCCCAGACATGACGTCAGCGGCATTGTCCTTTGACTCGCGCCGTCCACGGCAGAAGTGTTTTTAGTTTTTCAAAACCTTTATGTTGGGGCCTGATAAGTGTACACATATCAAAATTACATTAAACTTGTGAATAAATGCATTACAAACAAGTGTAAATAACATTTCCGTTGAAGACAATCCGCTCCGGTACCTGTTTAAACTTTAACCACTTCCTAGAGAATAATATCACATCAGACTGTTCATATTACTTTCCAATACGGCAGAACCCTCATCTGCCCACACTCCGTCTGACGTATAAATGTTTATATTATAATGTATTACTATTCAGATTAGATTTCATAATAAAGATCTGAGTGACAATAATTTTAAACTGAAATGATTGCCATATGAAAATGTTTATACAATAACATGTATTACTCTCCAGACTAGATTTCGTAATAAAGATCTGAGTGACAATCATTTTAAACTGAAATGATTGAGCAACTTATTTGACATGCTTGCTTAGTTGTCTTATTCGAATTGTTGAAATACTTGTTGAAAGTTTGCATTATTATTAGTATTATTATTTATTCAGCCATTTTATAATGAACAATAACAATACATGTAATTGCAAATAAAATTATAGTAAAAGGAAAAGAGATATAACTACAAATTTGAGGTAACACACTATGAAGGCATACGTGAGTAGGAGATACAATTTAGTAAGGTTTAAAGTGACACCATGCATTTGAGTATTACTTCAAACTTTAAAAAATTACATTTAAAGTATATCGAGATATGCGCCAGCAAACTGAACTTTGCAAACTGGATAACTGCATGTAAAATATAGTGGGATTTACGCAATGTACAGAGGATTAGAGGGATGCTGCAGTGAATTCAAATAAAACAGTTAATTTTGCTATAATTTATTTCTGATATATGTATTGAACATCAATAAAATGTGTTTTATTTATTCCCGACATATCTGACTTACGTAATTAGCGAATAAGTCATGGCCCCCCTTTTTGTGGATTGTTACCGCCCCTACCATCGACGTCACGTCGGGAATTCAAACATAACGTCGGTCCCTAACTTCACGCGCCTTGGTACCAGGCCACACAGTGCACACGTCTCTATATGCACACAGCCAGGGGGGCCCGACGGCTCGGGTTACCGACATGACGTCACGTTTATGCAAATGGAGGCTCCCTTTTAGGGTCAGGGTGGGTTCCCCTAATCTCTTGAAAACCATTTTTAAAATACTTGCGCATTTAACAAAAAAAAATACAAACAAATATATCAGGTTTAAAAAGTCATGTTTAATCGTATAAATGAGATATAATCTAATTTGCGGTCTGATGTAGCACCATGCAGGCCTACCTTGGGTAAGACTTGAATCTGTGCTTTTGGGAGGTAAACTCCAGTAAGATTTGTGGTATCAAGATGTACATTAAAAAGATTTGGAATGTTGAGAGCTGCGGTAACACCGTCTGAAAGGGATTTGTATAGCTTTATAGCGGGGACACAATCTGTGTAGTTTATGGTAATACCATGTGTATGAGTAGGATTTGAAAATGTTGCAATGCCGAGATTTTTTTTTTTTTTTTTTTCCTTATGCAAGTCGCCAGACACACAAGGCCTTAAGGCCACTTCAAGGTGTGGGCTATAATTATTGTTGTCCATAGGCCGTTGCCACCTACTCCTAGGACTGAAACATGGTTACCCCTTGTGTAGGCCATACGGATGTGGGCTTGGGTATCATCAGTCTGGGATACAATAGTGTAAGGTTTGCAGTAAGACCATGCACATGAATAGAATTTGAAACTTTACATGTGAGGTGTGCAGTAACACCGTGTACATGAGTAGGATTTTAAAATGTCAAATTTTAAAGGCAATGGACACTATTGTAATTGTCAAAGACTAGCCTTCACAGTTAGTGTATCTCAAAATACGCATAAAATAACAGAACCTGTGAAAATTTGAGCACAATCGGTCATAGAACTTGCGAGATAATAACAATGTTTTATACCATCAACCTCTCCCCATTACTCGTTACCAAGAAAAGTTTTATGCTAATAATTTTTTTGAGTAATTACCAATAGTGTCCACTGCCTTTAAAAAGAAATAAAGTAAAAATGTTTAAACCAAACAATATAAAATAAAGGTGGTCAGAATAATTTGCTGCTTTACTCAAATACACCGATGTTTGTGTGTGCACTTTCTGAGTTCCCGAGCTCTGAGAAAAAAAAATACTCAGCTGGGAATCGAACCCACGACCCTTGCAATTCTAGAGCAGTGTCTTACATAATAGACCACAGAGATTGCCCTGAGGAAGGGAAGATCGAATCCTTTAAACACAATTGTGTGAATAGAAAGGAGTTTTTAGTTGCTTTTGTAACTAAATCGATGACCAATTGAGCCAAATTTTTCACATGTCTGTTATTTTAAGCACATTATGTTGGGATACATCAAGTGTATTGAAATCCTGTCAACCGTCACCCGACGATAAAACATTGGCCTACACAGGAGATCCACCAACCTGTGGATACACTGCATATAAGTCTGGTCATCGTGTGTACCCTAAAATAAATTGCTGGCAAACATTTTGGTGGTGCTTATTTTGCCCTCCTGTTGCCCTCGACTAGTGCAAATTTTATGAAATCTACGGGGGTGCTCATCCACCCGTCCCGATAACCCTAAACGCACAACCTTATCCCCAACCCACCCCCACCCCTTCATATACATACGTGGACAACCAAAAGAAGACCTTTTGTTTTTCATTTTGTTAAAATCCTTTTTTGTTCTTCTTTTTTTTCATCTGTCTACTTGAATAGTGTTTAATATTCAGCTGTTTGTATTCGGGGCGCGGTGTCTTTTAATTGATAGGTATAATACACACAACGTGATTGAGGGACCGATTTATTTCCACTCAATCCTAAAGCAGTCCGCTTTTTAGATTTTTAGGTCAGGCAAATCTGATTGACGTAGGCTTTAATGTACTCAACTTCCATTTAGTTGTTTATCCATCTATATATTATACAATTAAAAGCCGTTGGTTGACAGATTTACGTCCTTTTTACTTTTAATTGAACGTGGATAATCATGAGGCACACTTATTCAGAGTTTCTTGCGTTGAGCACTTGTGGGTTGTTGAGCAGTGAAGTCGACAATATTCATTTGATATTTTGACTGGTAAGTCCGCTTTTAGCTCTACCGTAAACGTATATGAAAAATAATCATTTCGCTGGTGTTTGTGTCTCTGTTTTTCTTTAACGAATTTGTGAAAGGAACATTTCAGAGTTGGTTTTTGCTGAACAAAGCAGTTGCTGGCAACGTAAGTACTTTATGTGACCCCCCCCCCCGCCACCCCATACATAAACTGACAAACACGCATAAGTTTGAGATTGATTGGGAATCTGTGGGTCATATGGGAAAGAGAGGGATAAACTTATCACAGTTTTTTGCATGACATCAAATGAAAAAAAATTGTTAAAACGCTCACTGAGCGATAAACTTCAAACGGGAAATTAGTTTTATTTTTGTTCTTTTCAAACCAAATAGCAATGTTTAGGGACGTTTTCTAGTGTCATTATCATTAGACCATGTAAGTTTTAAGTAAATCCGTAATCTTAGAAGGGTTTTGTACTTACCAATCAGTAAAGTTCATATGACTTTGATTTGGAACATATCGGAGTGAGGAGCTGGTGTGCATTTCATGGTTATGAGCGGGTTGGGGGCTAACCACTGTTAAAACCTAGTCAGGGCCCAGTTTTTACTGCGTGGATTTACTTGATTGCAGACTACTATGGCCGCTGTTATGGGGATAGTACATGGTTTTTGTAAGTGCGACCGACTTGGTGGAAAGACTGTGTTCTGGGAGCACGGCAAAGTGCAGAGCAGGAGGCACTCGTCGGAGAGGTGGCTCGTGGGGGCCAGCGGCGCTCCGTCCCCCACGAGCGTTAGCGTGAAGACCCGGTCCGTTATTAAAGTAGGGCCGAGGGGGGCTGCGGGGCTCTCGCCCGGCTGCAGTGGGGGCCCGGCACGGGGCCACGACTTGGTGGAAAGACGGTGTTCTGGGTGCACGGCAAAGTGCAGAGCAGGAGACGGTATTAGTGGAGGAAGGTTCCACTTAGTTGCTGGCAAGGTATTGTAAAACACCAAGCTGGCAACAGGCAAACTCTCTCATACAAACATTGGTTTAAAAACGTCTATCCTTATGAATTGCACAAATCAAGAAATAGCGACTCGGTAACTAGACAACAGTATTTAATTTTAGTTGTTTTTTAAATCGGCGGTTGTGTTCCAACCCATAATATTGCTTAGGAATTGCACAATTTAAGAAGCAGAGGTTTAGTAACTAGACAAGAATATTTATTCTAGTCGGCGGTCGTGTTCGAACCCATAATAGTATGATTGCAAGTGCTGCAAACGGTCGGCCATTTTGTGGACTAAAACATTTGCTTGGCGGTGTTTCAGACATCGACAACTCCTCTTCCTTAAAAATACAATTTCTATTTGAAGGAACACGTTGCCTTGGATCGGTCGAGTTGGTCTTTGAAAAGCGTCCTGTAACCGTTTGTTATAACATCGGTATGGTTAGAAAGATATTGTAAAAGTAGAATACAATGATCTACACAAATATGCCTCGGAATTGCGTGGTTTTCGTTTAACCTCGTCGACAAATACGGTCGGCCATTTATGGGAGTCAAAACCTTGACTCCCATAAATGGCCGACCGTGTTAGTTCGCGACGTAAAATGAAAACCGTGCAATTTTGAGTGATACTTGTGTGGATCAGTATATTCTACTTTTAAAATATATTTCTAACCATATGCATTTCATAACAAACTGTTTCAAACGCTTTTCATAAACCAACTCGTCCGATCCAAGGCAACCTGTTCCTTTAAGTATGAGCCAGCAAAGAGAACACTTTTTTAAAGGCACTGGAAACCATTGGTTACTACTCAAAATAGTTGTTAACATGAAAACTTACTTGGTAACAAGCAACGGACAGCAGCTGTGGATAATAGAAACCTTTGTGAGAAACGGCTCCCTCTGCAGAATAAGACTTTGAGGTCCCGAAATCAAGCATCTGAAAGCACTCAACTTCGTATGACAAGGGCGTTTTTTTCTCTCATTATTATTATAAGCAACTTCGACAACCATGCAACTGAGTTCAAATTTTTACAGGTTTTTAATTATGTGCTTTTGTTGAGATACACCAAGTGAGAGGACTTCTCTTTGACACTAACCAAAGATGTCCAGTGTCTTTAAGGGGCGAATTCAAAATCAAACAATTTCCCCCCGGGGTATTACAGAAAAATGCAGAAAAATTTCATTTTGTTAAAACCAACATTTTTGTCACAGAATAATGCATTTTCCATCTTCCTGCGAACAAAATCTGCAACCCCATCTTTAACCATGAAAACATCCTTCCGGGCAATAGTGATTTGATTTACTTGTGTTGTCTCTATTACAAAAATTGCTATTGTGTTCCATTGCTATTGGTATTTTTCAGCTAGCAATTAACAGACGCAGTTTGCATCCCATTGTGTGTTTGTTCATTTGATTATTGTCACTCTCAGTAGGCCCTACTTAGAGATAATTGTAGTTAACTTAACTTAACTTTGCCACAAATTTGAATTGGAAACCAGCAAAGCTACGTTTGACCTAAATTTGTGCTTCACGTTTGGTTGGGTTCTAAATCATCAGTGGACACTTAAAAGCCGACATAATTGACAGCGCAGTACATAACGATTTGCATAGCTTTATTAGTTAGCATAGTTAAACAAAAAAATTCAGTAGGATGGGTGGTTTTTAACTGTGGGGTGGGTTTCAGGGGACATTCTTCGTGGCAGGATGGCTTTGTAGAGGTGCTGGTCACCTGTTCCTCCTCGACACTCACTGGCTTGGTACTTTAAAGCTATTTTTATTAATTTCTCTTTATTTATCGTTTTGTATATTTATATGTTTATGCCAGTGGTAAGTCTAATAAAACAAAACACGTACTACAAACATGTTATCCTACCATGAACGCTTGCGGATCGTTGTGCAGTTACCTGGCAATTGCTTTTCATTATCTTCAGACCAACGGTTATAGAGCGCTCTACAACATTTGTTTCTGAGAGACAAAAGGCTTGATAAGGTCACTTAATTGTGTGGAAGACAGAGAACTGTTTTCCCAGGGGCCGTTGCGGACTCGACAACAATGACCAAACAGGGAACATCTTGAAGCTGGGCTAGTACACCCGGTTGCTACCCTGGTTTTAAGACACCGGGTGGGATACCAGGGGCGGTTTGCAACCGTGGAAAAAAACATATCATATGCCTAAGTCACCAAAGGACACTTAAAGGGACACACCGGCCGAATTGGGCTATTTGGGCTATAAAACAAACTAAGATATGACTTCAACGGTCTTCCAGGAATGAAGAAGAACAGTCCTTAAAATAATCATCAAATTTAGCCGTTTTTGAGAATTTTAAGACAAAAACACAGGGCGCGTGATTGTTATAACCAACAAGTGGTACAAACAATCACGTGACCTTCCTAGCTAGTTTTACTTCCAGCCGTCTAAAAGTAACTTACCAAACCAAATTTAAATCTTTTTTTTTACAAAATTATTAACGAATACTTGACGAAAAAGATCATGTATTCAAATTATCGCTACAAAATGTAAATAATGGTGAAAAATCCAACGTAAGATTTGCATTCAAAGAGTCCGTGTAACGGAAGCTTGTTATATGGCCCCACGGCGTGGAGCAATCAGAACGCAAGCCTCGGGGCTTATACCGTACCGCACATGCCGTGTCTTGTGGGGGGCTGGAGGTGTAATCCCAGGCGCTATGAACTCCAAGCGTGCGGGTCTCGCCGTTAGCTTGGGAGGGGTTGGGAGCCAGACATCAACGTACATTGTTGTCATCGTGGGTTTGTCAGTCGGTACACCTCCGTTACTTCTTATGATCGCATATAATACTCTGTTTTGTTTCATGGCTCCTAGTTTCTTTTTGTTAGGAGTTTTCAGGTAATTAAAAAAGATTGATTATGTCAAAACATAGGAATACCGCATTTTGTTATATTGACAGTGTTATTGTGTGAGTAGCTAAAAAATGTTTTACAAAGAAGAAAAAAGGATAACAAAAAACGGAGC
This sequence comes from Asterias rubens, assembly GCF_902459465.1. Classification (NCBI taxonomy): domain Eukaryota; kingdom Metazoa; phylum Echinodermata; class Asteroidea; order Forcipulatida; family Asteriidae; genus Asterias; species Asterias rubens. Next base: position 10,426,185 of record NC_047075.1, on the reverse strand, counting down.
CCCGATCGTAAAAAAGGACAGGTGAATAAGAATTTTGAAAAGGTTGAAACAAAAATAATGATAAAACTAAATTTCAACAATGCATTATTTTGTCAAAAAAAATATAATTTTTTTAATTCTGTGAATGAAGTGTTATTTTTGAGATTGTTGAGGTACTACTTTGTTATGTTCCAAGCTACGCAGATACTCAGCTACGCTTACGTTCTTTAAGTTACGCTATAATATCAACAGGTACGTTTTCAAGCCCAAGTCAAGCTACGCTTACGTTCCAAGATATGCTTATGTTCCAAAAGATAAGGTTACGTTCTAAGCTACACAGCTACTCAGCTACGCTTACATTCCAAGTTTTGCTTACGTTCCTTAAAGTTACGCTATAATAACAAAAGGTACGCTTTCATTCCTAAGTCAGGTTACGCTTACGTTCACGTTCCAAAATACCCAGCTACGCTTACGTACCGAGATATGCTAACGTTCAAACAAATATGGTTACGTTCAAAAAAATATGGTTACATTCCAAGCTACGCAGCTACTCAGCTACGCTTATACAATCCAAGATATGCTTAGGTTCCAGTTACGCTATAATCAAAAGGTACGCTTTCAATCCCGAGCTAGGCTTACGTTTAAGATTTGCAGCTACGCTTACGTTTCAAAATACATTCTCACAAGGACGCTTTTGAATCCCTAAAGATGCACTCCCCCCCCCCCTCGAGATAAACAAATCTTTCACTGTGAACAGGGCACATTGATCAGTTTCATCTGTTTAGCAAAAAATACTACTTACAAATTTTCTTTACTGTTTAAAAATTCAGTCGGGCACCAGCCACAAGTTTTCAAATTTAATTAAAATTTAGCTAGTAATCAGTTTCAGCTTTGCAATACTATTTTGTGCTAAACAAATTTTGTGCCACTATGAAGGCATTATGAAATTGGGTCCTGCCACGTGGGGAGCACGTAACGCCACGATCGCATTCCAAACTGCATCATGGCTATCGGTAGTAGGCCTAGTTTATTGGTGACAGGAATGCTTTATTTACTTGTCCCTGTCCCATCATATTTTGGGTTAGTTTCTTTGTGTTCTTCGTGACGATCTTTGGATGGACGTCGAAGCACGAAGGTCTACCTCTATCGTCGAAGGATTTGCCTGATCCGTTTATGCTGGTTGTATGGATAGACTGGATCCTTATGCTGCGTCATAGTAAAACGTTGCTATAAACAAAGCACCAGTCTACTTACAACATTGTGCGACAATGTCACGAAGATTTGACAGTTGCAACGGCTGGAAACACGTATACGCTGGCCTTTTACCGCTTTGGTTTTTTTTATCATTTTTCGCTAAATAGGTGACATTTTTATGATTTTTTTTTACAGCAACCATCTATAAAAACATTATTTATGATTCTACACCCCTAAATTGCGTAAACGGTGAGCCGGTGTGTCCCTTTAAAATCCGAACGAATTAACTGCACAGTACTAAATGTTATGCATCACTTTGTTAATTAGCGTAGTTATGGATACAATTGCAAGACTCAATACAAACATGTTATCCTGCCATTTAATGCTTGCGAAACGTTGTGCAGTGAAATTGCCTGGAAACGCTTTTAATTATTCAGACACAGGTGGCCTCATAAGCCCACTTCAAGGTGTGGGCAGCAAAGAAATAATGTTCCAGGGGCCGTTGCAGCCATACTCATGGGACTGAAACAGCATTACCCCGTTTACAGTCATTACGGATGAAGGCTTGGGTATCATCAATCAGTAGAACGACGGGCACTACCTCCCCAACTCTACGAAGTAGTCATGGTTTTGCTTAAGGACCCGATTGTCACGACCGGGACTCGACCCCACACTCTGCTGATCAATTACCAAAGGCTAGGTCGTGATATAAGCGTCTGCAACGATCCAGAACTGTTTGCAAATACCTACTATCGGTCTATTTGTAATCAGTAAACACACCTTCGAGGTCTGTAATTTTAAAGACAAAGAAAAGCAATTGTTAATTATTGTAAACCAAGTTCTAACTCATTATAACAAATCAGATACTGCCAAAGGCCCTGTCACACCTTGACGTTTTAACCAGCGTATGCCGACGTATGAACATTTCGGTAAAAAGATGGCGTCACGTCGAATAAGTTTTGAATAAATTAAGAGCACGCTGAAACACGCTGGTATACGTCATTATTTCTGACCTATGAGAAACGTGCTTTAACCATACGTCGAACGTATTTGACGAGTTCCGGACACCCATAGAACTTACTGAAAGTGTTTTTCTAACTTACAGCTACCGTATAATAGCGTATTGGCCCCGTTTATGCGAATCGATTTAAAACAAAATTGGGTTCGCAGGAGGATTATTACGATGTCAAATGCAGTTTTTATTTCAATCGTCGTAAGGCACCCTCTTAGTAGGCTACTACATGTGACCGTCGGCAATACGCTGCCGCGCGCTATGCAATTGTTAGACTATCGTATGACATACGTTGTAAACGCAGGCAACATGCACGCTGCGCATTCGTTGGTGTTCATATGGATACAGTGTCTCAACCGTATGGAAACGTTATATGCAATGGTATGTAAACGTCCAACTCGTTATGAACACGCTTTGTGTACGGTCAAAATATGAAGAAAAAAAATACAGTTCAGCGTACGCCAACAATTTACAGAAGTTTTCATACGTCAGCATACGCTGGCTTAAACGTCAATGTGTGACAGGGCCTCGACACAGATACAGCTACTGATGTTGCTACTGTTTACTGCGACTGTACGAAAAATTACGAAGTTGTTAGATTCAGGGTCACCTTACATCCCTTCACAAGAATCATTCACAACATCACACAACAATCCTCGCGTGAGTGTGTCCATCTCCTCGCACTCAACAAAATTTTAAAACAGTTTAAGTGACCCCAGGAAAACTCAACTGTTTCTTCATGTCTACTTAGGTCTACTTTTTTTCTTACAGCCCATCGTACCTTTTTACAAATGAGCTAAGTGACGTTTGACATCATGGACAGAGCCGCATCCTTTATTTGCATTCTTCTAGCGTGGAGCTCACTATCTCATGTGGCCAAGTCAGGTAAGTAATTGTTTTGAATTAACACTACGAACAAAAATACAAGACACTCGTTGGCTCCCCTTTAAAACCCTTTAAGAGGGCAAAAGAAGTGAATTATTGGGTGACATTGGTGAAGCACGGAGACAAGGAGGAGGAGGGGGAGAAGGATAGAGAACGAGGAAGGATAAGAGGGGAGGGATTGGGGAGGATGGAAGGGGAAAGAGGAGGATGGGGAAGCAAGGATGACAACTAAAATTGATTATATAACTGACATACAGATCATTTTCATTTGATTAGTGGAACTTACTTCACGTGACATGCACTATTACTCCCATCCGCACCGGCGATCAAAAAGACCTATTCGCCCATGGGGAATAGCATTTCCCATTCAACAGTTAGGATCTTCCTTGTTCCCAATGTTTTTGAGCAGTACAGCGCCGCAGCGCCGCTGCTAAAACAAAGGAGCACCTGTGCAAAAGGCTGTGATCCGATTGGTGCATTCTTGCCACTACGCAGCGCTATATGATTTTTGGTTGACAGTAACTTGTGTGATTTGTCATAATGCTATACTTTTAAAATACATCAAATGACAAGGATCTATATCTCAGTTATGTAAAATAAATAATGAGTGGCTTTAATTCGTGGAATGGAAGGAATACTATCGCTCGGTAAAATGTGGACTGTTCCATTTTACTCGGCTTACGCGGCTTCGCCTTGCGATAATATTCCTCCCATTCCACTCTGAGCTACTCAATATTTGTATACTATTCTACGATGGTTTGTAGTCCCTTGACACCATCAGGAAACTCAATTACTAACGCAATGGTACTGTTTTAAACAGTACGTTTATATAAGTGATCACTTGTGGGGGGTTATAATAATAAACGGTCATGTATATGTAAAGAGAGACGGGAAGGTGAGAGACGGTCCTCCACTCAATAAAGGACGAGCATTCGCCAATTAATACATTTCGATAACATTAAATTCACAAGCCAATGACGTTTATATGATAATCTCTTCTATACAGGTTTTAATACTTCCAACCCATAGAAAACATACACAAAGTTACAACACTACAGTATACACTGCATGTAGCCTATATTATTACATAGTGCACAGAGTTCACATAAAGGTCAGCACACACAGAGGCTAGTGGACGCACGTGTGACGGTGCTGCCTGGCATACACACATGGTTTTACAAATAAAACGATCCAAATAGAGAGCTACAAAATTACAATAATTTGGGCATAAATGTGGGACTAAACACAGAATAATACTCACCAATATCTATTAGACCTTATTCCTTCCAGATAATAGCCATGCTCCCTATAAAAAAAGGGAGAATGACAATAAATTAGTTGCTCTTCCAAGTCGAAGCTATAGAAAAAGAGGGTGATTGTCACGTGACAATACTGAAAGTTAACTTTGAACAAGTCCAACACTGAGGGCGCACTTGGTGGGTCCCTACATATATAAGACTAATAAAAGTATGAGTACATGCATGTATTTTTCTGTATAAACTCATGAAATTTTTCCAGCAATTGAAACCCAGAGTGCATGTTGACGAACACTTTTATATTTAGTTTGATTTTTTATTCTTTCAGAATCGCTGTGCGGCTCGCCGTATATCAACGTAACTGACGACGTCATGATAGAACTAAGTATTATAAGTCCTAGGTCACACATTTTCACATGTGTATGGCTGATTACTAGTAGTCCTGAGTTGATAACAACGATCAATTTGACTAGCTTGAGTTCTGCACCGGGCCAACAGATCTTAATTGGAAAAGGACACAACCGTTCAGATGCATCGTCTTTGGTGGATGAAGTTTATAAGCAGAATCATCATGTTAAGCTAGTTTTCGTCAAGACAAATGAAATTTGGATTCAATTCTCATCTCAGTTGTTTCATGGGTATTCCGGTAACGAGACCATAGTTCTGTTTGCGCAGAACTATACTGGATGGAAAGGTACACTGTTGTGTGATATTTTGATTAATTTTTAAAAAGGGATACAAGGTGACCCTGAATCTGACTTTGTATTTTTTTGATAAACCCCATTTTAATTTGAATGATTGGTTTTTACTCTTAAGGCTTGGTCCCACTGCAGCGATAACGAGAATGATAACGATAACGACGCAAAGAGAACGTACTCATTCGGTTGAACGAGCGTGTGCGTATTCTTCGTGGAGCAATTCAACCAATAGAATGCGTTCTCTTTGCGTCGAGATCGTTATCGTTTTCGTTATCGCTGCAGTGTGGCTCGGCCCTTACGCTGGTATGTCTTTGCACTGTAGCGCTGTGAAGTTGTCCGTTGTTCTGCACGGAAATGTAGTATTTGAAAGCTCATGCTTTTGAGAATTAGGCCGATTATAATTAAAGTATTCATTTGAAATTTCGCTTGATTTGATTCAGCGGAATGCGATGGAAATCAGATACTGTGTTTGCCTAATTTGAAGTGCCTGTCGACCGATGCTGTTTGCAATGGTGTGTTCGACTGCTCAAACTACATCGACGAAATCGGTTGCGGTAAGTTACCAATATATTTAACAACTCTTAGTTTTCTGTTGTTATTATTACAAGTGCTGTTGGTGTGTGTAGTGTTGGTTGTACCCATATGCACCGATGTGTGTTAGCACTGTATTAATGGTTTATCAAAACACGCCATGCATAGAATGAACTGCACAGTGTGTGTACATCACATTAAAATACCTTATAATTATAAAATACAGAGTTTAGATTCTTCGTTTAATAGTCATCTAATTTAATAATCAAGTTTCTACGGGGGACTAGTTGAAATCAAAGGAGACAAATGTACAGTACATGCTGACATGATTTCCACTGTTCCTGTCTTTGGTATATACTAGTCAGCTCATGTACCTTGATATCCTAAGCTGGGCCATGCCACGCGTCCTAGAGAGGGTTTCAAACAAAATAAGGGGTAAGGTGGTTTGGTTAGTAAGGGCAGGAGAAAGTTTGCCAGCATCCATGTACAAAATCAGTCTTTTATTTGGCAATTAATGTGTTGTGTCCTTGGTTAAATACAAGTGCGCCCTCTAGTATTAAGTTTGTTTGGGGTTACGCCATGTTGGATGGTTGGGTTGTTTTACATGACATGAGGTGAGCATGATAGCATACTGTTAACTAACTTCTCTGCGTCCTTGTTAATTCCTTACTGACTACACTAAATAATGGTAGACAAACCAAATTATACCAAACATGTCATGGTATCCTACGCTTGACCTGGCCATCCGTCCAAGGCTTAACACTGGTTCAGTTTTATTTACACGCATTCAATTTCACGCTTTTCCCCAAATCCACTTTTCCCCAAATCCACTGAATCTAAACTCTACTAATTTTGATGAGATTTGATTTCAGACGTATGTGGAAGTCGCAGCGTTTTCTTAAATTGGAACGAGCCAATGACAATTTGGACCAAGATAAACCCAAATGCACAGTTTGTTGCAATTTTCCCCGGAGGGTATCCAGATGGACTCGAGTCCTCAAAACCCACACCACTTCACAACTTGCATGTAAATCAGGACACAGGGTCAGCCCGTATCGACTGCGTCTGGGCAATACATGCGCCTAATGGGACAAAGATTAAACTTGAAGTGTTTTACTACAAAGGAGAAGGCATGCTCCTCAGCGTTTTTGACGGGAATGATCCTGTCGATGGAACACCAATCCTGGTCAAAGACTCACCGCCCCTTTATTACGAGGGTCCAGTGTCTGTGCTTTCTCACCAGCCACAAATGACGATTGTTCTAAGAAGTATGAAGGAATCATCATACATCAGTGAAGTGAGACTCGTCTTGACACCTTACGAAACCATTGGTAAGATAAGAAAATAACTCAAATCGGTTCATTTTATTTTTAATTGTCCTGCCATGGAGAAAAAATGCCTTTGCATACACACAATCAAAACCATATACTACTGAAAGATAGATAAATTAATCAATAAACCACATAGTATAAACCACAATGGAATCAAATGGAAGCGAGTGATTGATGTAAATAACGTCTGGGGTGAGAAGACTGACAGCGTATGATTTTGTGTGTGTTTTTAAATGCAAGTCGCCAGACACACAAGGCTTGAAGGCGTGTGGGCTCGTTTACTTTATTCCAGAGGCCCCTGCCACCTACTCATAAGGCTGAAACATGGTTACCATCTTTACAGTCCATTTTGATGTAGGGTTGGGTATCATCGATCCGAAGGCTGGCTGTAAGTACAGAAAGCACTACATTTTAAACGCTCGACCATGACACGCCTGTAGGGGTTGAGGTACCTAGCGTCCCAAACGTCCTTCATTAAGTCTAGTAGATTGAAGGAACTTCTAAATGTTATTGTTCAATTACATCCACTTTCAGACTGTAAAGATGAGGAGTACAGATGTTCGTTTGGTGTAGAGTGCCTCCAGTCCACCTCTCAAGTCTGTGATGGGGTTAGAGATTGCACTTTCAGTGAGGACGAGTTTGGTTGTGGTAAGTACGTACCACGCAAAAACGTGTACACATACTGTATCACCATGAAGCTTAAAGGCCTGCTTGAACGAAAATGTCAAGTCGTGAACTTTGCTGAATTCCACTTAAAATGTTTTTGATGAATAAGGAAATCGAGTCATATGATTATAATTAGGTTTCAATTGTGTAAAAAAAACAATCATTTTGTATGCCCTTGTCCAGAGCTTTTCTGCGAGATTTGCGAAAAGCCCCGTTACGTAATCACTCTCAAAACGTCATAAGTAGATAAAGCCGCTTTGTTGCAGCGTGGATGTATAACAAAGCAAACTCCCACAAATGACGTCAGCGGCATTGTCCTTTGACGCCCGCTCTCAACGGCAGAAGTGTTTTTAGTTTTTCAAAAAACCTTTAGGTAGGGGCCTGATTTTTTACTCGATAATTACGAAAAGTTCAGAAGTGTACACATATCAAAATTACATTAAAATGGTGAACAAGCGCATTATAAACAAGTAAAAATACAATTTCTGTTGAAAACATTCCGCTCAGGTAGCTGTTTAAACACCTCACAATTAGACTTCGGTAGAGCTTTTCAAAAACTAAGGTGGCGTTTTGTCTACTTGACATGTTGTTGTTGTTGTTGTTGTTGTAACAGGTGATTGCGATTCGTTGAAAGCAAGCTGCACTTCTGGAGAATGCATACGCCCAAGCCAAATATGTGACGGTCATTTCGACTGCGTCGATTATACAGATGAAATGATGTGTGGTAAGGATATTTGAGTTTATGCTGCAATGTCTTGTGCTTGTGTACGAGTCAATGGAGACTGATGGATTTCGTATATCGAACCATCACGGGACGGCAGACGGCCTTAACCCGCTGCTGGCTGCCCACCGGTCTGCAGCCTGTACACCAAAAACGTGATTTATGTTTATAAGTTGTACATCTGGGGTTGCCGCCGCCGCCGCGTGCGCCTTGATTAAAGGCTAGCTGCAGACCCGTGGGGCACCCGTGTAAATCAGACATTCATAAATACCCCAGACAGTTTTTCTACTCATATTGGTGGAGAGCGCGTCACGTGGGTGTGCATAAACCTTTTGTTAATGACCGGTCAAAAGCGTTATTCATGGACGTGACACGCGACATTGCACCTGTTCTTATAAGACAGTTTCTTCATTCCTATTGGTCGAGAGCAACGGCTGAAACAGTTGTGCCACATCACGCGATACGCGCGACGCCCACAGCATTTCATTATAAGGAGTTGTTTACGCGAGGGCAGCGGAGGGCTCTACCACTTCGAAGCTGGAGGGGTGTTGTGTTGAAAGAAATCATTTAACAATTATAACTTTTGCATTTATTTCATTTTTTTACCAACAAGTGATGATGTTTTTGACCGAAAGGGTATTTATGAATGGGAACCAAGGTGTGTTGAATCGGTTTTCAACAAGGTGTGTTGAATCGGTTTTCAACAAGTAGTTTAAACAGCCATTTTCATGTTCAAATACACAAAAAATCTTCTGCCCCACACTTTCTCCAATTACTTTCCTTCTGTCAGCAACACGCACCTTTATAACACACGCTCCTGTAACAATCTCTATATCCCTTATATCCCTTTTGCACGTACTTCTTACACAATGAACACTCTTTGCTATCATGGGCCCCGCCTCTGGAATTCAATTGATAGGCGAATTCGCTCGCAGTCCTCTGTTGGTCGATTCAAAGCCTCCTTCAAAAAACACATTGTCTCCCATTATGTAACATAGTTGTGATTCTGTCATTATTTTGGTTTAGTTCTATCGTCGTGGCCGTCTTCTCGTATTTGTATTGTTTGTTTGTTTGAGGTGTTAGTTTGAGGTGTTTGTTTGTCTGGTTGGGTGTTTTGTTTTTTTGCGTTTCGTTTATCCGTCTCATTCTGATGTTATTGTTGTTGCTATACGCTTTGTTTTATAATTTAAATGATCTTATTACCTTCCTTTGTTTTGTAAAAGGCATCCCAGCTTACAAGCTTTGCTTTAATGGGCCATGCCTCCATACAGTTTTCAGTCTTGAAACATCCTATTGTTTGTATTTGTATATTGTGTTTGTATGGAAATAAATGTTGATTGATTGAGTAACTACCAATAGTGTCCAGTGCCTTTTAACGACATTTCAGTTTCGTTACTATCAAACATTACAGATACGTGTGGCCCTTCTGAGATTCTGTTGACTCTATATTCACAAATACTCCTTGTACTCGAGCTTTCTCCAGATCTTTGGTACCATGGATTATTTGGCGATGGTATCAACACTATTCAAAGAGGCGAAAGACTTGCAAAGGGTTTGAGCTGTGTATGGCTTTTGAAAGGACCAAATGGAACAAGCTTCCAAATTGAACTTATTAGTTTTGATGCAGACGATATGATATTGATAATTCTAAATGGACACGAACTCGTCAATGCAACTAAAGCGTTAGTTGTACATTCAGGTGATTATCCTAACGGGAAAGTGTTTGTAGACTCAATATATTCAACGATGACGATTGTTGTCAAAAGTAAAACGGCAAGTTCTACCTTAAGAGAGTTTTTATTGCGAGTTACAGCAACTGACATTAAAGGTAGGATCTTATACAGACATTGTTTCATTTTTTGTATGTGAGATTTTGGGTTACTTTAGGTGGCAGCATACTTATCATGTAAATATATTGCTCTTGGAAATGAGAGCATGCTTGTAACTACGTAAACAATTGAAAGTAACCTGGTAAGGCCGCTGCTGCCACCTAGTATTCAAAAATCTCCAATCGACGAATTTAACTTGCATCGGGGATAAAGCTTATTACATGTTCTACTGTGGCGTGTCATGGCCGAGCGGTTAAGACACTTGCTACGTAAAATTGGGGAGATAATGTTTTTTGCTCTACCGGCCATGCTTCGGACTGATGACACCCAAGCTTACATTCGTATGGACTGTAAAATGGGTAACCCTGTATGAGCCCTAGGAGTAGGTGGCAACGGCCTCTGGAAAAAAACATAAATTGTCGCGGTCATGGTCATGGTCATGGTCCTGGTCATGGTCATGGTCATGGTCATGGCTTTTACTTTCAATATGGTTGTTAGTTGGATTCATGAATTCCAGGGTCATAAATTACGTTAGACTAAAATAATAAACCCACACATTACAACCATCTTATGATTAAACACATTTTATTGCATTTCAGACTACTGTGGTTCACCAAACATTCTAGTTGGAACAACTCCAGTCAGTCTGACGTCACCAGGCTATCAGCGGACAAGATATCAGGTTTTATTAGATTGCTGGTGGGAAATCTTGGCTTCAGACTTGGTATCTGTGGTGACGGTGTCCGTACAATATTTTTACATTGAAAAGAATCCTACTTTTCTTTACATGAATGGCACCCTTCTTGATGGACACACAGCGTCCTTTCAACTAAGTGGAACCACACAACTGAAAGCTATTTCATTTACCTCATCGGAGACAATTTATGTCCGTTTCAAAAATGACCACTACTACTTGAATTCAATATTTGGATTCATTCTACAACTTGAAGGCACCAATGGTAATACGCTGAATGTTTTAAACACAATATTGAAGTTCAATTATAGAATAAACATTGTCTTATTTTAATGTTTGAGAAGTGATGTTTAATGGAATCGTTTGTGTATTATTCTTAAAACACTTCTTTCAAAGAATGAACCTGACATGTTTTCGAGAGTGACTTGCGCTGCTTCCAACAAACCTTAAGAAACATGCTAAAAGAAGAGGTTGGACACGTCGACATTCACTCTATACTATAGGCAAAAGAAGCGATCAATATTGTTAATAGGTTTGTTTTTTATAACGTTAATGGAATTAGGTTAACCTAAACTTCAATAACTTATGATCCAGATTAAATATACAAAATTAAGAACACCAATTAGAGTAATGAAAAAAACCATGTCATATTTTCATAATATCTAATATTGAAACACCTTATTTTAACCGTTTTGTCGAAAATGACGAATGAGCCAAACAGCCATGCAAAATTACTGTGTGTTTTGTGTTTATCTCATTCTTATTTCAAATGTACGGTCAATAGTATTTAACAAAATTATTAAACATTATTAATCTAAAAACCTCCTTTGATAAAACCTTAATAATCAAACGACCTCCAGATCGTAAAAACGGGGGAAATAGATTTGCCTTTTTTGTGTAGTATTTGTCACCTCGTTAAAAAAAGTCATACCTGTGTTTTCGTCCACCATGCTACTCCAAATAAATCACTGAATAAACAAAATTATTGTAAATTTAGTGAATGACTGGTGTACTAGTGTAGTGTACTAGTTTACTAGGAAACTACTGTGCTTATAAGGTCCTGTTCACATCAACATGAATTTGTAGAAACGGAAGAACATACTTCGGATTTTGTGAGTTCGATGAATTTGTCAATTCGTAAAAATATTCAATGGTAACAATATTGCACATTTTGCATAATAGATACAACTTCTTGTCACTCGGAGGATGAGTTCGATTGTAGGAATGGGATTTGCGTCGCTGCAGAAGCAAGATGTGATGGTAATCCTGACTGCCGATTCCGTCCAGAAAGCTCATCTGCAGATGAAGAGGATTGTGGTGAGGACCAAAGTTGATGTTGAAGTTGCATTATTTCTGGAGTTTCAAAAGCTTAAAGCTGTATCTAGAGAATTTTGATCCAGAATGCCGCAGCATTTAACTACAATATAACGTGTCATTTAGGCTGTGTTCACCCAGTATACAATTGTTGCACACTGTGACGCGGGGTCCATGGCGTGTTGTACACCCGAGGGGGAAAATGGCACCCGAGGCGAAGCTGAGGGTGCAATTTCCACTCGAGGGTGTTCAAAACCCATGATCCCCAGTCACAGCGTGCAACACTTGTTTTGTTATACCTTTGTTATTCCTCTTCTCGAAGTTCTATTGTCATCTTCAAACGTTATTACGACGGTATATTCATTATTTAGTAAGCAGACGAACAAGAAACAAGTCCTCGAATCCGCACTGAGTTGTTTCGTACACAGCGCTGGAAATTGACCAACGGGAACGATCAAAGTGATGTCCTTTTCAAACCAATCACTTTTTGATCAATGGGCCATATTTTTGACCGCGTGAGGGCGCTCTCAATCACTTCCGGGGGTATATTCATTCATACCCAAAACAATTTTTAAAGATTGGAACACATTATAACCACAGACATCTAATCCATCACAGACAATAAGACTTTTAAAGGAGCCGTTATAATCCACCTCTAAAGCAAATTGAAACTACGGCGCAACAAAAGTGACAGAACGCCTATTAATTTGTGCAGGGCGAATCGCGTGTACCCCCGGAAGTGATCAAAATACTATTTATAGCGCCCTCGCGCGGTCAAAAATAAGGGGCATTAAACTTCACGGTTTGTTGACGAGGTATAACAATGTAGACGCCGTTCGTTAAAGGCAGTGGACACTATTGGTAACTACTCAAACTAATTATAAGCATAGAACCTTTCCTGGTGACGAGTAATGGGGAAAGGTTGATGGTCTAAAACATTGAGGGAAACGGCTCCCTCTGAAGTGCAATAGTTTTCGAGAAAGAAGTAAATTTCCACGAATTTGATTTCAAGACCTCAGTTTTAGAACTTGAGGTCTCGAAATCAACCATCTAAACGCACACAACTTCGTGTGACAGGGGTGTTTTTTCTTTCATTATTATCTCGCAAGTTAGATGACCGATTGAGCTCAAATTTTCACAGGTTTGTTATTTTATGCATATGTTGAGATACACAAACTGTAAAGGCTAGTCTTTGACACTTACTAATAGTGTCCACTGCCTTTAATAATAATTCTTGCAGTTCTTGACCATGTTGTAAACCCTGACGTCATCTGTCTATCTTCTTCTCCGTCCAACTGTTTTCGATCCATTATTCTTGTTGTCAAACTGTTGTCATTTCTTCGGATATTGTGTCCAGCCCACCTCCATTTTGCTTGTTTTATTGTCCTTATGATGTCTCTCAAGCCCGGTTCATACTTCCTAAGAATGCAAATGCGAAGCGAATTTGACGTAAATTTGACGTCTCAACCCTCCTTTCACAACGATATTCACAAGTGAGTTGAGCAGCTCAACTCAGTGTGAATTTCGTGAAGTTAAACGAACGCAACCGCTGTGTTTAATTTGGTTTCAGAGTATTGTGTTTGCGTCATACAATAATCCGGATGTCGTTGGTTCGAATCCCACTCTAGTCAATTCTTTGTTTAACCCCAAAAAAACATTCTTATCTTCCTGTAATTTGTTCAAGGTGCTTGTGGTGTGACCAACATTCACGTTGGAAACTACCCAAAAACCTTCAACTTAACCAGCTACCCAATCAGCTATCCTCCGTCTCTTGACTGCAACTGGAAGATCATTGCTCTGGCCTTCGGGTCAACTGTACACATCGGAATAAGTGACTTTTCGACAGAAGACGGGAAAGACATAGCTGTTCTTAAAGGCATCAATCTCTACGGAGAAACTGTGTCATTTGTGCTGACTGGGTCCGTCGATAAACTGCTATCTGTAGCATTGAATTCATCGCACGAAGTGACTTTCAACTTTAGAAGTGATGCATATTTTAGTGGGCGAGGGTTTCTTCTTGATCTTTATAGCAGCAATGGTAAATTCTCTTACGAGCTTTTTCACTACATCTACCGGTTTTGGGCGCGGTACGGGCACATTTGTATATTTCCTCAAAGAATTTTATTGTACGGCGTTGCTGACTTCAAAACGTTGACTTTTCTTTAGTAATCAATGACATTATGGTCAGAAGAAGGAATATCCCATGTTTAACCTCAAGCATTGATAACAGCATCCGGTAGGTACTTGTTTTACGGAGAAATCGGCTGCCATCGATCCATGCAGCGCAAAGACCAAGTTGTCCCTGGAAAAACACGAACTACATGTTTTTAGTAACATCTTCGCCCGCTTTAATAGCAACTTTTTCAAGGATCAATTCTTTATTTAGGTTATTAGATATTATAATACTTCATTGATGTTTGTGAAACAATTGTGTTAAAAAAACTAAATAACTATACATAAATATAACCCGTTATTCAAGGTACTGTTAACACATCTTGTCCTGACCCCGATGTCTATGATTGTGAAGACGGCTCTTGTTTGAATCGAAGCGCAAGATGTGACGGTTTTAAAGATTGCCAAATCAGTGGTGCAGACGAAGTTGATTGTGGTAAGAACTTTACCCTTGTACTCACTTGAAGCTACAAGTAGTACTGTAGTTGTCTCCTAAATTTATCCGCCAGGATAAAGACAGGTACTTGCTTTTCTGAAACAGTGATTTTATTCAATAAAACGTGCAGTGAGGTTAGCTTTCATATATGTCAGTCTACCGCAGTACACTAATCTCCTTTTTTTATTTATCTGCAGGGATATGCATATTTTTTTTTTCATGCGTGACCTCCATATTAATTAGTCAAAAGGGCTTCTGGAATTCGGTCATTTCCAGCCTTTTCTGAAAAGTCTCAACCAAAATAATGTACCAGTAAATTGAAACGAAGAGCATATCTGTCGTTATGTATAAAAAAATCGGTGCAACTCAAATTTTAAAAAGAGAAATTTGTACGTCAAAGATGGCTTCAAAAACAGAGAAAACAAGTCACAAAAACATGGAAAATGTTCCCGTTATGAATGTCGGCAACAGTCCTCATTTTAGTACGTATGGAAATTACAGCGATATCCACCGTTAATCAAAATCTCACATTACGAAAAAGTTAACTATTAGTCAGAATGATTTTCCTGCACGGGTGATTGGCTGAGGATGACAATATCGACTGATATGGCAGCATGCTGTTTTTCGTTGGTATGGTACCCCGACGACAAAGCCTAAGTAAGTCAATGACAAAATCGCTCGTCTATACCATGGGCTGAATTAGGAATCAGCTCATGGTATAAGACGGGCGCTTTTGTTATTGACTAACTTACGCTTGGTGGTCGAGGTACCATACCAATGAAAAACAGCAATCTGCATGCTGCCATATCAGTCTAATAGTTGATTTTTTTCGTTATTGGAGTTTTGGATTAACGGTGCAAGTCGATGTATCCTGACTGGACTAGGTACGATCCGGTCTCGCTTTTAATATTTTCGGGAAAAATATTATTTAATATATCCATATAGACTACTTTAGGACCGGTGCTGACATTCATAACGGGACAATCTGTCGTGTTTTTCTGACTTGTTTTCTTTCTTTTGGAAGCCATTTTGTACGTACAAATTTCTCTTTTTAAAATTTGAGTTGCAGCAATTTGTTTTCATACAACACGACAGATATGCTCTTCATTTCAGTGTACTTCTACATTATTTTTGTCAAAACTTTCCAGATAAGGCCGAAAAGACTGAATTTCAGAAGCCCTTTGGACTAATTAGTATTCAAACCGAGGTCATGCATGAAAAATCACGCCAACTCGCGCAGATTAATCACAAAGGAGACTTATTATATCGAGTGTACTGCGGGTAGACTAATGTGTTTTGATTGGTTCGAGCTTATTGTGGTGCAGCTGAAAAAACATCACACGTGACCAATCAAAACACAGATATGAAAAACAAGATAGCACGCCATTTTTTTCACAATTCACAACATCAAGATAACCATTTTTCGCACCTTTTTCAATTGTGTTTATTCCTAGACAATGTGACTTGTCCTGGATCTTTCCCGTGTCAGAATTCATTAGCCTGTATTCACATGTCCTCAGTCTGTGATGGCAAATTCGACTGTCCGGATGAAGATGACGAAACACCAGGAGCATGCGGTACGTTTTTTTTTTTTTTCTTTTTTTTTTTTTTTTCTAAGTGTTCTGTGGCAGCAGTGACTATTTGGGCATCTATGTCCCTGCACGTTTATCCAACGATGATTGTATCCAATGGAATCAATGGATCTGACACCGGAGACCTGTCTTTATCCTTGCGTATAAAGACAGGGACCAAGTCTATGGATAAAGGTGCTCGTAATGTGTGTGTTCTTTTACTAAATTAAAATTTATCACAAAAATGTTTAAAAAGTATTTGTACCAAAAGCTCTTGACGTATTGAGCAAACCTTAAACACATTTGTGAGTGTGTTTTTTTTCTAAATTGTAAAAAAAAATTGCTTTTCAGGAACTCGAAAGTAGGGCACTTTAATTAAACTTTCCGATCTCCTTAATATGTTTATTTTTATATTTTAATTGACATAGCTGACCGATGTCCGACAGTATGTTCTTGTATGGGCTCTGATAATGGCTATGTCATTCAGTGCATCTCGGGTTGGAATCAAGATACTGTAGGTGACATTGTTATACGAACGGCACACCTGTAAGTACACACAGCTCAACCCTCTCTACTTTTTTTTTTCTCAAACAAACAACGTACTTTCGCTTGGCCCAATTTCATGGCTCTGCTTACCGCCAAATTCTGCGCTTACGTTAACCGTTCTCCGCTCGTTAAAATGCAAACACCAAATTTCTGCACTAGCTGTGGTAAGCGTAAAATGCCTAGTAACATTGAGCACGTGCGCACACAGGCACAAATTCCCGCAAAACCGTAAAATACGCTTGATATACCTGCTTTGTAAGCGCCAATCCTTTGCTTACGTTAAGCAGAACCATGCACTTGTGCTCTGTTGTGTTACTTTTCACTAACCAAACGTGTTCTTCCTTTTTTCCTGTAGTAAACTTTCCAATGAAAAAAAAATTCAACTGAATACGGGAATCTTCAAAAGTTTGTCCTACTTGAAATCACTGTAAGTCGCTTGCTTAATAATGTAATCCTTAACTTATATTTATTTTCCCAACGTACCCATAAAGTTGTTGCTAGAGTGGAAAGGTCCGAAATGCTAAACACCTACGGAGGGCCATGGCTGTCAAAGGGGTTTTGAGTTTACATATCACAGCTATACATATCATAGCTTAAATTTCGATTTAAAACCCCAACAGGTATCATATGTTCCTTTTTTTCCAGTTGCAATACCCGGTGTGGCGGTTTCAACTTTCCGCAGTGTTCAGTTTTCCGAATGACCAAATACGGTAACATTACGTCATGCGATGCCTGCGCAGAGCAAGCAAAAGTAGTAAATTTTTAGTGGTGTATTGAGTCATCCGTGTTACTATCCGGTAGCTGTCATGGCGGCGTCTACGAGTACAACGAGCGGCGAACGCGTGGATCGTATGAGAGAATTTGGTGTGGCACAAGCAGTGTAACCGCAGTTGTACGCATGAATACGTGTAAAGATGGGGCAAGAGTATGTGACTAAACAGAAAAGAATCGTTATAATAAACAATTTGGGGTCAGTGAGAGAACTACAGTACTCGCCAGGGTACTCGCGGTGGTATTTTTGTCTGCTACGTCACCCGGAAAACTGAACACGCCGGAAAGCTTAAACCGTTCGAACAACGTGGTGAATGTCCGGCTACGTCACCCGGAAAACTGAACACGGCGGAACACTGAAACCGCCACAACGGTACAAGTCGGGCGTCCTTGAAATCGCAGACAATACAATTTCATTATCTTGGAGCGGACCCAGCGTTTTATCTTTCGTGTGAGCTGTGTTCAAACCCAACCATACCTAGCATACCAAATCTGCCCCATGGCTTAGCATTAGTGCAAACACACCCCACTCGTCTGACCCTGTGTTAAAATGTAACCGTACCAGCCATATGTTCAGGCCGTTCCGTTGAGGCCTGGCATGCAGTCTGGCCAGCTCCGTGGTTGTTAGCAAACCCTAACCCCACACCACCGTTTAACAGTCACTTGTGTGATGATTTTCGGAAGTGGTGGTACTCGCTACAGGTTTATTGGTGGTTGAAGTTTTGTTTGGTGTAGATAATGTGCAGAACTGTATACCTTTACACAAATAATAACCACTGTGAAACCGCCCACTTTTGAATGGAATGCAGCTAGCGTACACCACAATCCACGCCTAACTTGCGCGTACCGAGTATTTGCGATAAGGTCTATGATAGTCAACTTCCGATAGAGACATGTTTTATCGCAATGCAGACAAGCAGAGTATACTCAACCAAACGTCGAGAACGCACCAGTTGCTAAGACAATGCTCTCGAAATGCAAAGGTCGTGGGTTCGAGTCCCACCTGAGTAATATGCCTGTGTTTTTTTTCACAGAGGTCAGGAAAATATACAGTGCTAACACACATCGGTGTAAATTGGTAAAACCAAATGTAATACACTGGTTCTTGTTATAGCGAACACTTGTATCAACCAAAGGGAGTTTTACCTAAATTTGTACCCGCAAAAATACTTCATTGCTTTCCGATACAATGTGTTTATATTTATCTGACTTGTATGTGTCTGTAATTTTGTATGTGAGTGTATTTGGATTTGTTTGAAATCCTAATTTACACTTATATTGAACTTTGCTTTTGTACTGTATTCAGATGGTGTTTAGTTTTATTTATCCCATCTAGAGTTCTGACAAACAACAGCTTACGGGACTTAAACGCCGGCACATTCTCCGGACTCTTCAATCTCACCTCGCTGTAAGTCAGTTGCACATGGAAGTTTGAATGTTTCGAAAGTTTAATTTATCGACAATATTTTAGCAAAGGCCCATACTTTAGCGTGTAACATTGATCTTAAAAACTGAAATTTCATCTTGTTAGTTTGAGATAGTAAGGGTTTGTAGGTGCATTGTTTATTACAATAAGCCTACCTCAAGTAGCATCTAAATGGAGCATTTATTTAAATAGTGTCTGTTCCGAAACCCATATATTTCAACACCCCTTTTTTGCCACAATCCTAATATTGTTTTCCAAATCTATAAATAATACATCCCACTTCAGAAACCGCCCATTTCAACGAGGTGTCATTTACTGGAATAAACTGAATTCATTTCAATTCAATTCAATTGAAATCCTAACCCCAGTCTTCTTCTTTTCTGTACGTATCCAGGGACCTCTCACAGAATAATATTTCCAACTTTCAGAGTGACATCTTCGAGGACCTTGTCAACTTGAGAACATTGTAAGAAAACAAACATTGATTCAAACAATAGAAAATGAGTGTGGACAGCGGAGCCACGTGAAAATGGTGACGACCAGGTCGTAAAACAAACCATAGCCACTTTTAGTGGCAATGTTTTAGTGACAAAGTTAATAATTGTGTTGCTTGTTTCCGACTCTACAAACAAATATTAAATGTAATTTTGATGTTGAACAATCTTCGCAAGTTCGTTCCAAAATTCATTGGACATCTAGTTCAAAGGTTTTATAAAATAAAAAAAAAATCTGAAATGTAAATTTAGCCTAGCATATCAATAGAAGGGGAATAATATTATAGTTTGATTTGATTTGTTTGAATGTCTCTCCTTGAATTTCTCTCCAATAGGTTGGTTATGGATAACCCATTACTCTCAATAAATAGTGGAGCTTTCAACTCATTGGGCAACTTGAAAGAACTGTAAGTCAATACATGATGTTCATGGTTAAACAATAGAGGGCCAATAACCTATAATCATGTAGGTTAAAGACACTGGACACTATTGGTAACTTTCAAAGACCGGTCTTATCACTTGATGTATCTCAACATATACATAAAATAACAAAACTGAAAATTTGAGTTTAATCGGTCATCAAAGTTGCGAGATAATAATGAATGAAAAAAAAACACCCTTGTCACACGAAGTTGTGTGCTGTAAAATGCTTGATTTCGATAACTCAAATTCTAAATCTGAGGTCTCGAAATCAAATTTGTGGAAAATTACTTCTTTCTCGAAAACTACGACACTTTAGAGGGAGCCGTTTCTCACAATGTTTTATACTATCAACCTCTCCCCATTACTCGTTACCATGTGAGGTTTTATGCTGATAATTAATTTGAGTAGCTACCATTAGTGCCCACTGCCTTTAAAGCCCGCTTTACACATAGTTCAAGGCACTGGATTATTTTGCTAAATACTCTAAATATTATGTTTTTAAAAGAATACTTGGTAACAACCAATGGAGAGCTGTTGCTTAGTATACCGTTGTGAGAAACGGCTTTGACAATAAAATTACCAAAGGTGTCAGTGCCTTTAAGATTGAGCTTATTTGTGAATCAATCCTAAATACTAATCATATTAATTGTTATGCAACATTGGAAATCACCATCACTGTCACTTTTTGGCTTTGCTCTAAATCAAATTTGAATGTTATTGAATTTCATTTATCTCATAGTTTCTTGATCCGAGGTAAATGGACAAATGAAGGATCTACACTGAAGATCGATCCGGGGGCTCTTAAAGGTCTGGACAGTCTGGACAAATTGTAAGTCTTTAGGAGCTTGTGCTTAATTTCTTGCTCTGTGTTTGGTTTTGTGTTTGTGTTTTTTTGTTTTTGTTTTCTCTTTGTTGCTAGTAACTAATGTAACCTTCTCTCATATTTTGTGTATTTGATGGAGTTTCATTGGGTCACTCCCTTGCAGAAGACACTATACACACAATGGGTGACTTTATGGGGCACTGGGTGACAGCAAACTGGCAGGGTAAATCCAATGTTTTCGGTAATGTGCGCTTGCTCAGAACTATGCAAACAATGAATATTTACCTGGTAAGTCTGCTGCCACCTAGCGCTACAACAACTCATAATTATTTATAACAAAACGTGAACTTAATTGGTTATAATTCAGAGAACATCTGTATTCATCTTTTTGAATTGAGAACTGATATATACAAACCTACAATTTGAGTTAATGTTTAATTTTATTATAGGTACGTCGATGACTACCGCTTGTGCTGTATATTTGATGAAGAAGTACCATCCAAAGAGTTTGATTACTCTAAGTGTACAACCACTGAATTGCAACCACCACTAAACATCTGCGGCAGTCTGATGCGTAATGATCCACTACGAGCGTCTTTGTGGATTCTTGGGTTGAGTGCCCTCATCGGCAACTTCATGGTCATTATCTGGAGATGTAGACGGGGCAAAGAATTACGCGAGAATGAGACGCACTCATTCTTGGTTCTTAATTTAGCTATTTCTGACTTGATGATGGGGGTTTATATGTTGATTATTGCTATTGCTGATATCTTGTTGGGTAAGAGTTATTCCAGTGTTGCGAAGGAATGGCGGTCTAGTGTGGTTTGCAAGATAGCTGGGGTAGTATCAGTGATGTCTAGTGAAGCATCGGTATTTTTTGTCACCATGATCAGTCTGGACTGTTTTTTAAGCATTGTATTTCCCTTCAGCCGTCTTACCATCAGAGGAAAGATAAGCAAAGTTATTGTGGTCTTATTATGGTTAGTGTCTGCATGTATCAGTATTATCCCGACTGTGTTCAGTGGTGATACTGATTCCAAAGTCTACGGTTTGTCTGATGTGTGCATTGGTCTCCCCCTGACCACTAAGGTGTCTAGTTATTCACTTGTAGATAACTCCATCAATAGCGTGTTTGGTTCAGATTCTATCGCTATACCGGTACCTCAAACAAGAGAACCGGCTTGGATCTACTCAATCGTCTTGTTCCTTGGCGTCAACTTGTTTTGTTTTATCGTTGTGTTGAGCTGCTACATAGCAATCTTTGTCAAAGTAAAACGCTCGTCTAAGCTTGTGAAGGTAACGGCTCACCGACAAAGGGAAATTAAGATGGCGGTGAAAATGGCTCTGATAGTCGGTACTGACTTCGCATGTTGGATGCCTGTGATCATCATGGGAATTCTATCCCAGGCTGAGATTGTGGAAATTGGTCCTGATATGTACGCCTGGACTGTTGTGTTCATTCTCCCAATAAACTCCTCCCTAAACCCGTATCTCTACACATTCTACTCTAAAATCACTGCACAGAGAGATACAAAGAAGCTTCAGCCAAACATGGAAATGAAAAAACACAAGACATCCAGCGAGACTTTAGACACTCGTATTTCTAAACAGAAAGAGTAGGCCCTCTAACCAGGCAAAATCCAAAGATACCCCAAATTTCTTTAAAATGGAGTAAGATCAAACCTTATTCCCTTGAAAATTCAGTTACTGCATCGATGTGATCTAAATCCTTTACATAAAATTTTGACCATGATAAAAATATAATAATATTATTAATAATAAAGACTAGTAGTTAAAACAAATCCTAAACCCCTCGATGGATTGCTATTAATTATCTACACATTTTTTGAAATGTCTTATCTAACTTACTGAAAGTGTGACCTCATTTGACATTGACTTCCATTTCAAACCAAGAGGTGAACTTTGACATTTCAAACATTCATAACCCCTAAATTTATATCATATATCAGACATTGTGTTCTTAAGATCAATAAATTATCTGGTAAGGTCTTCAAAAACTTGTCGAAAGGTACAACAAATTTGACCCCATTGACCTCAACTTGTGGTTTAATTCTTGACCAATTCATTACTCTTTCAAAGGCACTGGGCAATATTGGTAATTACTCAGCATAAAAACTTACTTGGTAATGAGCAAAAATAACTCAAAATAACTATTTGAATTTGAATTTAAGATCTCAGAATTTGATTTCGAGGTCACGAAATCATGCTTCTGAAAGCACAAAACTTCGTTTGACAAGGGTGTTTTTCTTCCATTAGTTAAAAATCCAAAGATTTGCTATTTTGGTGCATGTTGAGATACACCAAGTGAGAGTGACTAGTCTTTGACAATTACCAATAGTGTCCAGTTCCTTTAACCAAATTTTAGAGTCTGTAATAGTCATTGGAAATGTATTCAAAGGGTTAGGAAAAGCTAAGCAGAGGACGATTGTATTTGACTTAGCCTCTCCAGTTTAAATCGGAAGTTAAGACTTAAAGGCAGTGGACACTATTGGTAATTACTCAAAATAATTATTAGCATAAAACCTTTTCTGATTATGAGTAATGGGGAGAGGTTGATGGTATAAAACATTATGAGAAACGGCTCCCTCTGAAGTGCCATAGTTTTCAAGAAAGAAGTGATTTTCAATGAATTTGATTTCGCATCCCCAGTTTAAATCGGAAGTTAAGATTTAATGATGAAATAAAATCCGACTCTACTCTAGAATTGCGAAGGTCGTGGGTTCGAATCCCACCCGAGTAAAATCCCTGTGATTTGTTTGCACAGGAAAGTACTGAGTATACAGTGCTACAAACATCGGTGTTAATGGGTAAAGACCAAAAATAAAAAAATATTCTTTATCCCCGATGCAAATTTAAAATCTATTAAAATCCGACTCCTTATCCACACTCATTGACAAGATGTCATTACAAATTATTTAAGTCTGACGAAACCTTGTTTTTGTCACTAAAACAATGTGTGAATTTCTATAAGTGTTTCTTTTGCATTAACTCTTTTAGAATCTATTATGAATAAGGTGAGAGAAGCCATATCTTATTTTAATGACACTTGTCAATGATTTTGCTTCTTTCTCGGTGATGTTGTAGTTTGTTTATAACAAAAACTTACAATTAATTAGCAATTAATTAGCAAAAACTATAAAATGTTGTCATAGGCTATACCTAAGTTAGAACATCTTATTATATGAAGATGGAGTTAAAGTTGTGCTAGATTATTCTGTACGAGATCTATTATTTTCAAATATTGTTCAAATTGTTAAAATTGTTACATGATTTTTGTTATAAGTTATGGGGCACTGCCGTTATCAAAGCGGCCCAGTGTTTGTACAAGGAATTAGGGTACCGAGGAATTATGAACTTTCATTAAGTTCTTGCACTCACACCTTCCCACTTTATAGAGGGCGGGCGTGCTGTTACTGCCAGGGTACTTAATACCATTCAGGAGCGGCCACACAGGCCCGCTTTGATCATCACGACCAAACGCCTTTAAATGCACTGATCACCATTGGTAATTACTTAAAATAAATGTACGCAAAACAAGTTACTTCGTAACGAGCAATGGAGAGTTATTGGTGGTATAAAACATTGTATGAAACTGCCATCTCTGAAGTAACGTAGTATTTGAGAAAGAGGTATTCCGTATAAAAGACTTCAGCTGAAGCCTGTTTTATGCATCTGAAAGCCCACAAGGTATAATGTTGCAATTTTTTTTTTTTTTCTTTTTCAATGTTCCTTTTGCAAATTCGGTTACCAAGAGCCCAACACAGATTTGTTATTGTATGCATAATGTTTGGATACACCAAGTGAGAATACTGGTCTTTGACAACTACCGAAGGTGTCTAGTGCCTTTAATACTTGGTTTATGTATTTTACGAGAAGATGTTTAATTTATAGTCAAGTATTTATATCCATAAAGCCATATTCATAAATACTTCAGACAGTTTTGCTATTCCTATTGTTGGAGAGCGCGTCACGTGGGTGTGTATAAACATTTGTTTATGACCAGTAAAAAGTGTTGAAAAATGAGCGTGACACACGAGCTTGCACCTGTTCTTCTTTAGACAGTTTCTTCGTTCCTATTGGTCGAGGGCAACCTGAAACAGTTGTGCCACATCATGCGATACGCGCGACGCGCACAGCATTTCCTTATAAGAAGTTGTTTACCCGAGGGCGGCCGAGGGCTTTACCATTTCATAGCTGGAGGGGTGTTGTGTTGAAAGAAATCATTTAACAATTATAATGTTTGCATTTATTTTACTTTTTGACCAAAAGTGTCTATGTTTTTTACCGAAAATGTATTTATGAATCGGAATCAAAGTGAGTTGACTCGGTGTTCAACTAGTGGTTTAAACCCGCCGAGATTATCAAGAACCAGGCCTCGTTGGGATTAAACCACTAATTGAAAACCTCTTCACCGCATATTGATTCCCTTAGTTATAAATTTATATACAAATATTTATGTTTAAATTTATATTCCCTCTTCAGTATCTATAGGTAGCAACATGGTGTCAATTTTAACACAGTTCAGTAAACGAAACCTAACATTTATTTCAATTGCATGTGCATGTGCCCAATGTATTCAATGGTGTATTGATCATAAACTATTTCTGTAATGTCATTCAAAGTGTAGATTATTTTTGCGAATCTACCCTTAAAGGCAGTGGACACTATTGGTAATTACTCCAAATAATTACTGGCATAAAACCTTTCTTGGTGACGAGTAATAGGGAGAGGTTGATGGTATAAAACATTGTGAGAAACGGCTCCCTCTGAAGCGCCATAGTTTTCGAGAAAGAAGTAATTTTCCACGAAATTGATTTCGAGACCTCAGATTTAGAACTTGAGGTCTCAAAATCAACCATCTAAACGCACACAACGTCGTGTGACAAGGGTTATTTTTCTTTCATTATTATCTCTCAACTTCGATGACCAAGGCTAGTCTTTGACAATTACCAATTATGTTGATTCGTATAACTTAGGTGTGAATCGTAACATATACAGTTGAGTGTAGATTCATTGCATACTTGAAGTAAATAGATCAACTTGAAAATGAGTATAATTATTTCTAAACTGAAAGATAGCATGAAGATAGCAACAAAACATAGCTGAAAATATTTTATCTTTCAATTTGCAAAAACTTTTCCAGTTTAAAAAAATACAATTATTTATAGTTAGCAGAGCAAAATGACGTTGCACTCGATATTGTTGAAGCACTAAGAGTATGTCTATATGTTTTGTAAATTTATGATACAATGTCGCCAATCGTCGTTTGAAAACGTTTACGAAATTAAGTAGACTAACTGATGTTTCTATTCAGAAATCGAATTCAATGAAACTGTTACACAACCAATCGGGTTGGTCAGAGAATAGACTCTAAAGTGTAGTTTTGTGACTACAATGTACTGGCCTTCGGCTCGAACATTCACGAATCTGCACTTTCTCGTCCATTCTCCTTAAAAAAGGAACACGTTGCCTTGGATCGGTCGAGTTGGTCTTTGAAAAGCGTTTTTAACCATTATTGTTATAAATTGCATATGGGTTGAAAGATGTTGTAAAAGTAGAATACAATGATCTACACAAATATGCCTCGAAATTGCGTGGTTTTCCTGTTACTTTGCGAACTAACACGGTCGGCCATAATGGGAGTCAAGAAAAACATGTAAATGGCCGACCATGTTAGTAGTCGACGAGGTTAAACGAAAACCACGCAATTTCGAGGCATATTTGTGAATATCATTGTATTCTACTTTTAAAACATCTTTCCAACCATGCAATTTATAACAAACGGCTACAAACGCTTTTTATAGACCAATTCGTCTGATCCAAGGCAACGTGTTCATTGAACTTAATCCCATTTTGACTAATAAACGTGTACAGGTGTCAAATTATTAAAAAATGTAAATCCATTATGTAATTTTGTGCTGTATCAACTGAGATTGTTTTAGGCCTACGTATCGGTATGAGCTTACATTTCAATTTACTAGGTTGTCATATTTCTACCAGCACTTCAGGCCGGCTAATTATGTCTTAAAATGCTCACTTTTTAACAAGCGAGGCCAGCGATGACTTTGCTTATCAGAAGAATATTATTTTAATTGATAGAGTTCAAAACAGTTTTAGCTTGCACAAGGATTTTTCGCTGCATTATTAGTCCTTCTTTCAGACGGATATTTAACTCAGATCGTTAAAACTCAGATCGTTCTGACAATCCTTTTGTGTCACACTTTGGTAATACATACACACATACATCATACAACTCAATACTTTGTTGTTTTGTAAAGCGCCTTAACATCAAGATCAAAGCGCTGAAAAAAGGCAAAAACCATGGTCTGGGGTCGTCCAAGACAGTCAGGGTTATCCTGTTTCTTTATTACGTATTTCAGTACCTTGTTTGTAAATTTGATGTACTTTTTATCTTCTCCCATTTTTGAGATATTAAAATTAACTGTTTATTATTGACTTCTGCTTTGCCTTGTTCGGACCACACGTCGGCCATAGGGTCAACGGGATCAAGCGCCAATAATGCGAAGGCCAGCTGCTGCGTCTGCTACGAAAAAAAAACGCTAGCGGATAAGCGTATTCGTTATTTTAAAGAGCGCCCTCTGTCAGATTTAAAGGTCCATTTCAATATGGCAGCGCCCATGGCAGTAAGTGCAGTGTGTAAGAAACTGAAAAGATAACACAGTTTTTGATCTAGAAAGCTTCAAGAAGTATTTTGATCTAGAAAGCTGAAACAAGGTAAGAACATTTAAAGAACAAGACCTTAGAAAAAAAAAAAAAGGGAAATTCAAAATAAAATCCATTGTATGGCGCCACCACTTATTCACACATTTTTTACAAAAAGGGATATCTCATTGAGGTAAATTAGATACTATATTATTTCATATCGAATAAAAAAATGGTGGCGCCATACGGAAACTTTTCCCAAATTGAAACTAATTTATCGTTGCGTCATACGTTATCGACCCTCATATGTTTTCGAACCCCAACTTTGATTCCTGTTTACCTGTTAATTAAGATTGGGCAAGCTGCACCGGTGACAGAAGCTATGCAGTTTACTCAGGGTCTGTATTTTCACCCGGCTTAATCATGCTGAGAATACAGTTTCCTGTCGTCGTTGGTTATGCTCTAGCTAGGAAGTCTAGTTGCGATAACGTAACCCTCCTCCCGACGGCCGCCAGGCCGGAGGGTTACGAGATTGTTTCGAGTAGTCAATTTTTAGTGCTGTATTGCAATACCCGGTGTGGCGGTTTCAACTTTCCGCCGTGTTCAGTTTTCCGAATGACCAAATACGGTAACATTACGTCATGCGATGCCTGCGCACAGCAAGCAAAAGTAGTAATTTTTTAGTGGTGTATTGAGTCATCCGTGTTACTCTCCGGTGGCTGTCATGGCGGCGTCCACGAGTACTACGAGCGGCGAACGCGTGGCTGATATGAGAGAATTCGGTGTGGCACAAGCAGTGTGACCGCAGTTGTACGCATGAATACGTGTAAAGATGGGGCGAGATTATGTGACTAAACAGGAAAGAATCGTTATAATAAACAATTTGGGGTCAGTGAGAGAACTATAGTACTCGCCAGTGTACTCGCGGCGGTATTTTTGTCTGCTACGTCACCCGGAAAACTGAACACGCCGGAAAGCTTAAACCGTTCGAACAACGTGGTGAATGTCCGGCTACGTCACCCGGAAAACTGAACACGGCGGAAGACTGAACTCGCCACACCGGTACAAGTCGGGCGTCCTTGAAATCGCAGACAATACAATTTCATTATATTTGAGCGGACCAGCTCCCAGCGTTTTATCTTTCGTGTGAGCTGTGTTCAAACCCAACCATACCTAGCATACCAAATCTGCCCCATGGCTTAGCATTAGTGCAAACACACCCCACTCGTCTGACCCTATGTTAAAGTGTAACCGTACCAGCCATATGTTCAGGCCGTCCCGTTGAAGCCTGGCATGCAGTCTGGCCAGCTCCGTGGTTGTTAGCAAACCCTAACCCCACACCACCGTTTAACAGTCACTTTTGTGATGATTTTCGGAAGTGGTGGTACTCGCTACAGGTTTATTGGTGGTTGAAGTTTTGTTTGGTGTAGATAATGTGCAGAACTGTATACCTTTACACAAATAATAACCACTGTGAAACCGCCCACTTTTGAATGGGATGCAGCTAACTCCTTTCTTTTGAAATATTGAAACAATGTGTGAGTGTCTTATTGTTCCGTTTTTTTCTTGGGATGTATGTTTGTTGGTTGGTTGTCGTTTTTTGTTTATGTTTTTTCTAATTTTCTTCATAAAAATGTATGCTTATAGAGTATCATATTTTAAATCGACACATCTTGAATCGAATAAGGTTTTCGTACTTTTCCACGCATTGCCATCGGAAGCCAAAGTTCTTGTCATCCTAGACAGGACTATTCCATTATTTTAATAGCATATGGGACTTTTCTAAGGGGCTGAATTCTGAATTGTAAAGACATAAAGGGCAGCCCTAGGTGTGAACCAAGTGATGGGTGGATCCATCTGTTCTGTCATTCCTAAAGATATGTTGCCAACCTGTGTTAGCTTGTGTGCTTTCCAACATCACTCCCCCTGCGATGATAGTTTTCAGCTTTCTGTGTTGCTAGTAACTAATGTAACCTTCTCTCATATTTTGTGTATTTGATGGAGTTTCATTGGGTCACTCCCCTGCAGAAGACACTATACACACAATGGGTGACTTTATGGGGCACTGGGTGACAGCAAACTGGCATGGTAAATCCAATGTTTTCGGTAATGTGCGCTTGCTCAGAACTATGCAAACAATGAATATTTACCTGGTAAGTCTGCTGCCACCTAGCGCTACAAAAACTCATAATTTTATATAAAAAAACGTGAACTTAATTGGTTATAATTCAGAGAACATCTGTATTCATCTTTTTGAATTGGAATTGAGAACTGATATATACAAACCTACAATTTGAGTTAATTTTAATTTTATTATAGGTACGTCGATGACTACCGCTTGTGCTGTATATTTGATAAAGAAGTACCATCCAAGAGTTTGATTACTCTAAGTGTACAACCACTGAATTGCAACCACCACTAAACATCTGCGGCAGTCTGATGCGTAATGATCTACTACGAGCGTCCTTGTGGATTCTTGGGTTGAGTGCCCTCATCGGCAACTTCATGGTCATCGTCTGGAGATGTAAACGGGGCAAAGAATTACGCGAGAATGAGACGCACTCATTCTTGGTTCTTTATTTAGCAATATCTGACTTGATGATGGGGATTTATATTTTGATTATTGCTATTGCTGATATCTTGTTGGGTAAGACTTATTCCAGTGTTGCGAAGGAATGGCGGTCTAGTGTGGTTTGCAAGATAGCTGGGGTAGTATCAGTGATGTCTAGTAAGCATCGGTATTTTTTGTCACATTGATCAGTCTGGACTGTTTTTTAAGCATTGTATTTCCCTTCAGCCGTGTTACCATCAGAGGAAAGATAAGCAAAGTTCTTGTGGTCATAATGTGGTTAGTGTCTGCATGTATTAGTATTATCCCGACTGTATTCAGTGGTGATACTGATTCAAATGTCTACGGTTTGTCTGATGTGTGCATTGGTCTCCCCCTGACAACTAAGGTGTCTAGTTATTCATTTGTAGATAACTCCTTCAGTAGTGTGTTTGGTTCAGGTTCAATCGCTATACCGGTACCTGATGCAAGAGAACCGGC
The DNA here is from genome assembly GCF_902459465.1 of Asterias rubens. NCBI lineage: Eukaryota > Metazoa > Echinodermata > Asteroidea > Forcipulatida > Asteriidae > Asterias > Asterias rubens. Next base: position 10,395,680 of record NC_047075.1, on the reverse strand, counting down.
TTGGATCTACTCAATCGTCTTGTTCCTTGGCGTCAATTTGTTTTGTTTTATCGTTGTGTTGAGCTGCTACATAGCAATCTTCGTGAAGGTAAAACGCTCGTCTAAGCTGGTGAAGGTTACGGCTCACAGACAGAGGGACATTAAGATGGCGGTGAAAATGGCTCTGATAGTCGGTACTGACTTCGCATGTTGGATGCCTGTGATCATTATGGGGATTCTATCCCAGGCTGAGATTGTAGAAATTGGTCCTGGTATGTACGCCTGGACTGTTGTGTTCATCCTCCCAATAAACTCCTCGCTAAACCCGTATCTCTACACATTCTACTCTAAAATCACTGCACAGAGAGATATAAAGAAGCCTCAACCAAACATGGAAATGAAAAAACACAAGATATCCAACGAGACTTTAGATACTCATGTTTCTGAACAGAATCAGTAGAAAATTTCAAAGATGTCCTTAATTTCCTTAAAATGAAATAAGAGCAAACCTTTTTCCCGTAAAAGTTCAGTTACTGTATCAAGGTGATCAAAGTCCTTTACAAAAAAATAAACAAAAAAATTATTTAATTTTGATCACTGAAGCATATTAGCAAAATTCTAATGCATGATTGTACGAAGAGACAATTTTAACCACAGTTTTAACATGCCAGAATTGTTCATCATGGTATTAAAATAGGTTTTCTGGGTCAAATTCGGCAAATGGGCAGCCAATTTAATTTTCATGCGTTCGAATTAAAGCTATTTTGCCTCTCCGGTTTTTACTGCGTTTCAAATTCAGAATTCAGAATTCGGTCATTCAATTTCGTTTTGAGGCATTCACGTTCCTAGCACACTCATTCGTTTCCATGACACACAATCATCATTCAATTTAGCAAAGCTGGTTCGCCTAGAGATTTTGCTGATTTAATCATTTTCAATTTCTTAAAGAGGCAATCAATTTCGCTCACCGAGGATTCAAATAAGTACGACTAAAGGAATACGAATAAACATATTAACTGTGTAAGGCAAACCGTTTCATACCTTCATTTTTAAATCGAGCGAACCTTATTTTCTTTATTTTATGTTTCCAGTAGACTTTACCTTGGGCCCAATAAGGGAAGTTTCTTCTTTATTTTTTCGGGAGATCTTCAATGGTTAACTGACCTAGACCTGACATTTGAATGTGTTTGAATGTTTGTTTGTTGTTGTTTTTTTTTGTTTTTTTTCCAGTTGTTGGTTTTTTGTAAATTTTCACCAACCATCTGTTGGCGGGCCAGACATCTTGGCATATTATGTTCAAGAGTGCCAAACAAATCAACCGCATGCCTTTAACAATAGTTTCAGGAAACAACAAGTTAACCATGCGTTTTTAAGACTGCTCAAATTTCAGAATTGTCATAATTATTTTTAAGGTAATGTTTATTTATGGTCACCTTCTAAGTTGCGAGGCCAGCGGTAACTGTATAAAATATGTCATTGTAGAGTTAAAACAGTTTTAGCTCGCACATTGATTTTCAGTGTTTATAGTAGTTGCATTATTAGTCCTTCTTTCCGAAACAAATTTAACCCTGACTTAAAGCACGTAAACAGAGTCAACCATGAATAACAAGTGATGGAGTCAAGATTCGTAAGCAGTTTCTTGAATGTGATTATCTGGATACTCTCTGTCAGCTGCTGAGATCGTTCTGACAATCCTTGTGTGCCATTCTTTGGCGAGGTGGTCTGGGAGTCTTCCATGAGTGTCAGGGTTATTATGTTTCTTTAAATACGTATGTATGTACCCTTTTGGTAAATTTGTTGTACTTTTGTCTCAATCTTCTCTATATTTCTGTTTTTTTTTAAGAAATAAATAAATTAAAAACAAAAAAAATTAAGTTGTATTCAATTTCTGGTATTTTTGCTTCTTTATTATTATATCATGGTTGAACAATAAATTGATATAAATATCTAACCCATTATTGGAGTATCAAAGTCCGATGTTACAAAACAAATCACTATGATAATGACATAATAGATGTTAAATTTGCATCGGGGATAACAAAAACTAATTTTTGTTTTGTACCTATACACCGATGTGTGTTAGCACTGTATACTCAGTACTTCCCCGAGTCCTGTGAAAAAAATATCACAGGCATGTTACTCGGATTGGATTCGAACCCTTGAAATTCTAGAGCAGTGTCTTACCAACTAGACTACCGAGTTTGCCGGATAGCTAGAGGCAATGACGACAACTTATTGATACTTAGTGCTTTGCGAAGTGCCGTGGCCTTCAATTAACAGTCTCTTGCAGTAAATGTACATGTTTTATTTTTTTGTGGGGTTTGGGTTGTTGGTATTGTTTTTTGTTTTGTTACGATGATTTGTTTGTTAGTTTTTTTTTGTAATGTAAGGGTATTCTTTTTCAATTCGCATCACTGTTGCTGAAAATTAAAATAAAACTATTCCCTAGACATTATTGAAAAAAAGTATCTGCATGTTCATAATCCCTTCTAATACTTCTTATCTACGCCCTACTTGTTGAACTCTTTTGTGCACTCTTGAAAATAGAAGCATACTTTAAAGGCAAATGTGAGTATAAGATTCGATAATCGGCATGATGGAGAATTCACGTTCTTATGTCTAAAAGAGAGAACTAAATATAAGATTTTGGCAATTTTCATTCGAATAAATTACAAATAGTTCTTCAATGCTTAACAGTAGGCAATGTGCAATCGGAAAGCGTTGTAATTTAATAAATGAGTGTACAAAAACCATTATTGAATGACCGAAACGATTCTAAGCAAACCAAAACAGTCCGCTGTTGAGATTGTTGAGTCAGTTAAGAATAATTGACGTGTAGGCCTTAATGTAACTTCCATTTGGTTATTTGCCCATCTATAGATAATATAATTAAAAGCCGTTGGCTGACGGGCAGACATTTGGTTTATTTACTTCCATTTTGTTTTAAGTTTGATGTGAATAATCACTAGACTCACTGCTGCAGAGATTGTTGCGTTTAACGCTTGTGGATTGTTGAGCTGTGGAAACGACAAGAATCATTTCACATTTTGTTTTCTGGTAAGTCCGCTTTTAATTCTGACATCAAACTATCCGAGCTTATCATTTCGTTTGTATAGGTGTCTCTGTTTTCCTGCAACGAATTGTTGTAGGAACATTACAGAATTGTTGTCGTTACAAAACATTTGCTGGCAGTAACAGCGCCTGATGTAATCAACCATATACATATATTTACAAACATATAGAAGTTTGATGTAAATCGGCCATCTGGGTCACGAGAAAAAAGAGGTGAAAAACGATTACAGTTTTGCATGATATCGGAAAAAGAAAAAAAAACTTTGTTTAATTGTCATCAAAAAGTATATATCGGACAGTAATATTTCAAGGGATGTATCCTAATATCATCATCATTAGACCATGTAAATTTGTTTTCTTATACACAGGTTTTGTTCTTACTAATAAGATATTGTTCTTTTAAAAGCAGTGGACACTATTGGTAATTACTCAAAATAATTATTAGCATAAAACCTCACTTGGTAACAAGTAATTGGGAGCGGTTGGTAGTATAAAACATTTTGAAAAATGGCTCGCTCTCTGAAGTGATAAAGTTTTCGAGAAAGAAGTAATTTTCCGCGGACTATTTGATTTCGAATCCTCAGATTTATACAATTTGGGGTCTAGAAATCAACATCTGAAAGCACAGAACTACGTGACAGCGGTGCGTTTTTCTTTCATGGTTATTTTACAACTTCGACGACTAATCGAGCTCAAATTTTTACAGGTTTACTATTATGTATATGTTGAGATACACTTGATGAGAAGACTGGTCTTTGACAATTACACATAGTACCCAGTGTTCTCAGGATACACTCATGACTTTGGATGAGAACATCAAGGTGCGGATGAGGAGCGCCGGATCGGTGGCTAGCTATATGTTTATTGACCAATACATAGTCCGGTCTTCACTGGGTAATATTGATAGGCTTTGTAACTAGCCATTGTTTATAGACCAAGCCAGAACTCGGTATTAACTACGTGGTAACGCATGGGATGGTGACTAGACACTGTTCATATAGCCCAATCCAGAGCTCGGTATTCACGGGGTGGTATCGACCGTGTTGCTGAGGTTTTTTTTCTGTCACCGATACTTGTCTTATTTACTTTCTATTATGTTCAAGATGTTAGATATATTTATGAATGTTTTCAAGAATTATACACAAAATAAATACATAGGCTGGTTCATCTTTAACAATTCCCATAAGAAAACAGAAAATGGAACTGGGTCACATTAGTTTTCTAGGTGCCTGTGGGATATTTGGTAAACGAGTCAATAAATCAACGCAGAACATTACGTGATGGACAACGGAATATGATAATGTTTTCATTACACGGTATAAATGGAGGGTGGTTTCACCGGTTCAAGGTTCCACTGAAAGGCAACAGGAAATACAATTAGTTTATTTAAACTATCAACACCGCTCCTGAGAGGTGTTGTATACATCATGCTGAACCTCGCACTAGGCTGTCACTAAAGGGACACGTTGCCCTAGATCGGGCGAGTTGGTATATCAAAAGCGTTTTGAAACCGTTTGTTGTGAAAATAATGCTGTATTGAGTGCCGTGTTTGTTCAATACGTAAAAAGAAAACCGTGCAATTACGAGGCATGTTTTGTGGATCATTAACTACTTTGTAATGAATTTTAGGTAAAGATTAGGTTGCAAACGCTTTTCCTCAGACCAGCTCGCCCGATCCAAAGCAACGTGTCCCTTATGCTACTCTCACACTAGGGAGAATATGCTAGCGAATGGGCTTACGAATGGAATTATTTGACAATCGCTCAAACTTCGCAATATTCGCCTTGTTTCGTAAGCGTTGGTAACAATTTCGGAACGTTCACTAGTCAATCTCCACCTCTTTTCGGAGATCACTCAATCAAAATGTGGCGAATATTCTTCGATTATGAATCAATTCTTACGAATAAAATGTTTACATCCGCGGTGAATTTGCCAAACAATTGCGATTGGATAGTGAATATTTTCATCTTGGTCACCCCTCGGTCGTCCCTCGACCTCTCCTTAACAATTTATGACGAATGCTTACCAACGCTTGACTATGCTAGCCAATGCCTTACCAATAGGCAACGAGTGTTGCGCACGTCGCGACTAAGCTTACCAACAATTTCAAACAAATGAAGCGATTGCTAGCGAATGTCACGAATGCTTACGAAAGGGCTTACAAACGTTAGTAATGACCGTAGGAATTTTACGAATGTCTGGCCATCGTTGCTAATGTCTTGACATTATCTGACTAATTTCCGAACAACGAGTCACGCGGCCGCGATTTCTATAAATACCGGGGCGAATCTCGCTCTGGCCACTTGTTCGTTTAACAAACAGCATTTACTTGAAATTTTACCTGTTATACTCAGTGAACAGCTCCCTTGGGCGAATGCCATTTATATCCGCATTATTTATGTAAGTTGGCGAGACATTTGCAATACATTTTTAATGGAACTTTAAACATAACCCGTGTTCTCAAGCATTGGTATTCGTTCGTAAGCATTGGCAGTCCATTGGAAGGCATTCGCAAACATGAGCTAGTGTTCGCAACAAATTCTGCAAAATATTGGTAAAGTATTGGTAAGCCATTCGTAAAGTTGGCGAAAGTGTTGGTAAAGCATTTGTAACATTGGCAACAGTGTTAAGACATTTGTAAGAAAGGGAACCCGCGAAGGTTACAAACGCCTTACAGGTGCCTTTACGAACGTTACCAACGCTTACACATGTTTGACAGACGTTAACAATGGCTTACCAATGCTAACGAATGTCGAAGCGAATGACCGTCTTCGCAACATTCGCTGAAACTAACAAACCGGTTTGTAAATTGACCGATCTTCGTAAGGAGATTGGGCGTGACGGGTAACCGCTCCGAATTTGTTACGAACGCTTACGAAGACACGGCGAATGTTGCGAAGTATGAGCGATTGTCAAATATTTTCATTCGTAGCACATTCACTCTAATATTATTCGCAACAGTGTGAAACAGCATTGGGAAGTGCTTTTTAGTTTCAGTGAATGTTGCGAAAACTGTCATTCGCCGTAGTTTTTCGTAAGCTTTGGTAGCCATTAGTAACGTTGGTAAAGCGTGGGTAAGCGTTGGCAACTTTCGTAAGCTATTGTCAGGCATTGGCAATCATTGGCTAGCATTGTCAAGCATTCGTAAAAATTCGCAACATTTTGGTACGGACAGGTCTAGGGGTGACCGAGGAGGAACGTGAAAATGCTCACTATCAATTCGCAAATTTTTTGGCGAATTCACCGCGAATTTCAAACATCCATATTCGCAAGAATATTTGCCCAAGTGTGAGAGTAGCATTAAAGCCATCTGGTAGCCTGTATATTTAGAGATATGTCGTGCATCAGCTCAACGTCTTTCACGGCGATAAGTGCCAAATATAATGGCTACGTAATTTTACGTAAAAACGATCACTTCAGCCTGGTCCGTTTGCACGGCAAAGTCGAGTGGATGTGCTGGCTGTATAATACCCCGTTCACACATAAACGCAGCTTCTACTGCGATGGAAAGGTTGCTGGGAGCGTGGCCAATCGAAGACCAAACAAGGGAGGGTCTCTATGGACGTGGTTTGGTCGGGGTGGGATCTCCAAGGTCGGGAAGCTAAAAACGCAGCACCGTCGGCAATCATTTTAAATTAAAACTAGACATTAGGTGTTTGTGAACAAACACAAAGCAGTTCCGTGTTCTTTTGCTTGGATTATGTGCTAAAATTACCAAGGAGTCTGTAACTGAAAAAAAGTTTGAAAATGTTGAACAGTGTCTTGAGTTATGGTGCCACTTCTGGTTAACCCGGAAGTAGAGGTCGACATGGGGTCACGGTAACCTAAGGCTAATCTCCAATGCCCAAGAAGTCTCAAACTTAAAAAAGTTAATAATCGATATTGTTCCACATCGGGTTGACCCAGAAGTAGAGGTCAACATGAGGTCACGGTTCTTCAAAATTAATCTCCAATCCCCAATGAGTCTATAACTACAAACAGTTATAAATTGCCATGTACTTCTTGAGACACGGTCCCACATCCGGTTGACCCGGAAGTAGGGATCAACTTGAGGTCACGGTTTTTCAAAGTTTATTTTCAACGCCTAAGGGGTCTAAAACTTAAAAAACATTTGAAAATTGGTTGTATAGTACTTGAGATATGGTCATACCTCCGGTTGACCCGAAAGTAGAGGTCAACTTGAGGTCACGGTTTTTCAAAATTAATCTCCAATCCCCAAGGAGTCTATAACTACAAACAGTCTAAAAGTCGGCCGTGTACTTCTTGGGATATGGTCCCACTTCCGGTTGACCCGGAAGTAGAGGTCAACTTGAGGTCACGGTTTTTCAAAGTTTATTTATAGCGCCTAAGGGGTCTAAAACTAAAGAAAGTTTGAACATCAGTTGTATAGTACTTGAGATATGATCCCACCTCCGGTCGACCCGGAAGTAGAGGTTAACTTGAGGTCACTGTTTTTCAAAGTTGATTTTTAACGCCCAAGGAGTCTAAAACTGAAAAAAAATGTGAAAATCGGTTGTATAGTACTTGAGATATGGTCCCACTTCCGGTTGATCCGGAAGTAGAGGTCAAGTTGAGGTCACGGTTTTTCCAAATTAATCTTCAATCCCCAAGGAGTCTTTAACCACAAGCAGGATAGGAACCGGCCGAGCACTTCTTGAGATATGGTGCTACAAAGATTTCCCAATTAAATATGCAAATGAGGGTCACGTGATTAAATAATTAAGAGTTTTAACATTTTTTTACATTTTAAGTAAAGCTTATGTTCTAAGCTTCAATTTGTTATAATTAACTCACTAAGTGTTTGTGAACAAACACGAAGCTGTTCCGTGTTGTTTTGCTTAGATTATGTGCTTCATTGCCCAAGGAATCTATAACTGAATCAAAAATTCAAAACAAATCACTATGGTAATGACATAAAAGATGTTAAATTTGCATCGGGGATGAGAAAAAAAATCTTTGTTTTTTACCCATACACCGATGTGTGTTAGAACTGTATACTCAGTACTTCCCCGAGTTCTGTGAAAAGAAATATCACAGGCATGTTACTCGGACAGGATTCGAACCCTTGAAATTCTAGAGCAGTGTCTTACCAACTAGACTACCGAGTTTGCCGGGTAGCTGGAGGCAATGACGACAACTTATTGAATCTTAGTGCTTTGCGAAGTGCCCTGGCCTTCAATTAACAGTCTCTTGCAGTAAATTTACATGTTTTTACAAAAATCCTTGTATTTGGTCAGTGGTTTGATGTTTGATTTAGCGTTAAGTGGATTTCGCTTAACTCTTAACGGCCACCAAACTCTGCGCTTACGATCACCATTTTCTGCTTATCTGTGCAAGCACGGAATACAAAGTTCGAGCTTGGAAGCACACAAACAAAATAAATCCCTGCTTAGTAGTCTATTTCGCTTGACGTAAGCGCAGAAAACACTGCTTCTGCTTAGCACTGAATATTTGCTTCCAGAGCAGAGCATATTGGGCCCATTCGCACAGGATTTTTCAGTATGCAAGTTCCCATCATGATAGGCCTGGGTGACTAGTGAAGTTTACTACTCGACTAGTCGCACCTCAAACCCAACTACGACACTTGTCGAGATAAATTACGGATTCTCAAGATGTGTGCCGCAATGTGCTACAAGCGCAACATTAATTATGTTGCGATTATTAGTAAGCAACACAACTGTTTCACCATACAGGTAGTCGGGACTAGTTTTGTAGTCAACGTGTGGGCATGACTAAAATGGAGTAGAGAAAAACAGTAGTCGCGACTCAAATAATAGAGAGGTTTCGGAAGTGTACAGATAAACATACAGATACCGATACGTCGACACTTCAAGTGTCAAGTGTGTCAAATCGTATTTTGCATGTACGTTCGTACAGGATACGGGAGCTTATACACGTCGTAGATAAATGGATACTGTTTTGCAGATTTTGAGTTGTATTTTTGTCCTCGATCAAAAATATTTCCCACGGAATAGCTTTCACATCATGCTTGATATAGATAGAATTTGTTTAGTCATTTGCAAGCAAAAAGATGAGAAAATATAATGTATAAAACACGGGGTCTCTAATCGGTCATACGTATGTCAGAAAAACACTCATGATGAATGCGAGCGCACTCAAGTGAAACATACCTATAGTTTGCGAAACAAAATTCAACACATGGCTGATGTGAACGGTTACGGTTATCATATCCGTATCTGTTTCTGTATCCGCACGCTTGCGAAACCTCTCTAGTCGCACACTAGTCGCCCCGGCCTACTTTTGCCCAACTAATTATAAATCACGGTTGTCCTGTGAATGCAAATCAAATTTTTAAGTCACTGTTTTTGTCGTGACAGTTTCACAGGAATTGAGCACAATTAGTCAAATGTTGTAAATTTTTTGTTGCGAATTAGGACGCTCAAGAACACATTCCCTGCTAAGCTGTTAATTACGCTTAGCGTAAGCACAATTCCCTGATTACGTAAGCGCTGCGTTTCTTCCTTTAAAAAGTCATTGGCAAAGGACCAGACCAAACTACATATAGCTTTTAAAACACAAAAAGCAGCTAAACACAGCAAATACCATTCCTCATTTTGTACAAGTCGTGAATCCAGGTATTCTGCTCAATTTCTGCATTTTTATAAAGCAAAATGTTTTGCCTATTTATTATAAGCAGCTCTTTACAAATGACCCACTCAACCACAAGAGAAACGTCATCATAATCAAATTGCTGCTTTTGTTTTCCTGCCAAAGAGTTTTTGTAAGTCATGGTATAATTTCCGAAAAGAAAGCGAAATACTTGAATTAGTTTAGGCAAATGGTCCCCGGCGCAAACAAGGTTACTTCACCCGTAAATGAGTCCAAATCCCACGCGTTCTATTTTCGTCGTCCACGCTCGTCGCCTGAAACGAACCCGGTCAACTCGGTCCTAAACCAACTCGGTCCAAGTCATACGTTGACAGTTTTGTTCACTCATTTCTCAAAAACGAACCCGGTCAACTCGGTCCCAAACCAACTAGGTCCCAGTCATACGTTGACAGTTTTTCACTAATTTCGAAAAAAATACAACTCCACAGCAAGTAATATTTTAAGGGAAGCTTTCAACTATCATTATCTTCAAACTGTTTACGTTAAGTGTAACTCTATGGACACGATGGTGTGTCGTCGTCGTCAAAAACCCCTATTCAATTACGCACCTTCGTTTGAACGAAATCCCTAAAACTTCGTACTTTGTCATATTCTCTTATTAAAAAACTGCAACGAGTTCAAAATTCAGCTGCTAGATTAGTCACATGCACTCGTCCACGTGATCACATAACTCCCATCCTACAAAATCTTCATTGGCTACCTGTTCAAGCTAGAATTAAATTCAAAATTCTCCTTTTAACTTTTCAATGTTTGCAAGGCACAGCCCCGATTTATCTCCAGGACCTAGTTCACAAATACATTCCTTCGAGAAATTTACGCTCTAAGTCAAAGTCTCTTCTTGTCATTTCCACCCCTATTACAAAATCTTATGGTGCTCGCTCTTTCCAAGTAGCTGCAGCCGAACTGTGGAATGGCCTACCCGAGTCTGTCAAGGATGCTTCCACAGTTGACACATTCAAAAAACGCCTTAAAACTCATCTTTTCAACGCTTTTCAGTAACTTTCTTTGATGGTTCATTTTTCCTTTATTTTGTTTTCCTTAAGGCGCATAGGGACTTTGTTTTAGTGATATGCGCTATATAAATACGGTTTATTATTATTATTTTTTTGTCGCGTGCAAAGTATATGGGCCCGGAACTCGGTTAGATTGTTATGGGTTCTGAACGATGGTAGGAAAACAGAATGAGTAGACTTTCTCTCAAGAAGTCACAACTCATGATAGGTACATACTGTATGGCATTTACCATAGAGAATGTTTAACAATAACATGGAAGTGACTGCATCCAGTTGTATTCAAACGCGTAGACTCATCTCAAGAAGTCACAACTCATGATAGGTACATACTGTATGGCATTTACCAAAGATAATATTTAACAATAACATGGAAGCGACTGCATCCAGTTATGTTCAAATGAAGATTACGTGGCTAATTAATTAAGATTTTTAATTTTGTTTACATTTAGAGTAAAGCTTATGTTCTAAGCTTCAATTTGGTATATGATTTCACTCTTTTGAACTTATGGTCTAGGAGAATAGACTTAAATAAGAGCGTGTACAAATGCTATGGGGTTTTGGCGGAAACAAAGAATAATAATAAGAATATTAATAATAATAATAATAATAATAATAATAATAATAATAATAATAATAATAATAATAATAATAATAATAATAATAATAATAATAATAATAATAATAATAATAATAATAATAATATAATAATAATAATAATAATAATAATAATAATAATAATACTAATAATAATAATAATAATAATAATAATAATAATAATAATAATAATAATATAATAATAATAATAATAATAATAGTAATAGTAATAGTAATAGTAATAGTAATAGTAATAGTAATAGTAATAGTAATAGTAATAGTAATAATAATAATAATAATAATAATAATAATAATAATAATAATAATAATAATAATAATAATAATAATAATAATAATAATAATAATAATAATAATAATAATAATAATAATAATAATAATAATAATAATAATAATAATAATAATAATAATACAAATAATACAAATCTTGACAAAAACAATAGCTGTTCTGACTGGATCGGAACAGCTAAAAATGCTTAGTCGGCATTGGTCTTGGTCAGTAGTCGTAGTGGCAGCGAGTCAGAAACACTTTTTGCGTAGAAGCAGTAAAGTTGGGCGGAGTCTCCAATCTGCAAAATTGCTTGATTGCCACGGCGATCATACCTCGACTTGATAACTGTTTTGAGATCGAGGTGATTATAATGATCTTCGTAAGGTCATAGTGCTGTTTGGACGGGGTTTAAGCGTAGGATGGCTAGTATTGGTAACGTGGATATTATACAACACCCACAAGCCAAAATTCTGAACTAACCCGTGAAATACGCCTAACGTATGTGGCAAATTCCTTGGTTCAAAAAGCTCAGGCTCTTTGCTTACGGGTAAGTATAGCAATGAAAACGAGAAAAGTCCCTTAAAGCGGAAGACGTGTTCCTGTGTTTCTGTGTTTTAAGAAATGCTTTTGATATCAATGCAAAGTCTGTCGGCATTGTATAGACTATTCATCATTCTACAAACATTCTTTCGTGTAACTTTGAGACAGCAAAAGTGGTAACTTTTTCATTGTGAAAAGCTGGCATTTCGACTGAAATGGCTAGTTTTAAAAAGAGGTCACACCACATTCATTTTTTTTTT